>NC_137821.1:58089011-58316511 GCF_963921795.1 Nannobrachium achirus | reverse complement strand
GGTAAGTCCTGATTGATTGATTGATTGATTGATTGATTGATTGAATAATTTATTAGAAGTTTCATGACAGTACAAATCACTGGTACAAGGTCAACTTAGCGACACCCACAGCCGCAACACCAGAGGGAGTGCACACAACGATCTGATAACACAAACCCATAAGACAAATATGGGTAAATTCTCCCTTTCCAACACTGTCACCCAGGTGTAGAATTCCTTGACTACTTCCCTTAAAACATTTAGCTCGATGGAATCCTTCAAAACTGCCCCGAAAACTCACCTTTCAGGAGGCCAGAGTAGGAGGTAGTTATCACTTCTCCCATAGACAGGCCAGAAGTGAGCACCCCCCCCCCCTTACATTAGAACCACCCCCTTGTTTCCCCTATCCTGTACATATAGTGTTTTTATATCTGCGATGATTTTTGAATCTTTTTTTGCTTGCTATTTGTTAAGTCCATGAATTAAATACCAAGGACTTCCAACTCAACAATACCGTAAAAGGACTTATTTGGGATGCTCAAATAAGTGGTGTTTAACTGTAGCCTACTGTACTACATTTTTGTCTAATAAAATATTGCGACCGAAGGTCGCAGTTTAGGATGAGAAACGGCACATCATGTCTCTGTCCGTCCGGAAGGACGTCTGTCCATGTACGCTTTTTTACGGTCTATGGGTTTGCTGCTCTGACATGACGCTCTGACATCACTGTGATGTCAGGGGAACCACACTAACATAATCCGTTTTATGCCCATATATGGAGATCCCTGATGTTATCAATAGTAAGCCCATATCTAACAGGACTTCATATGGGAATTCCCATATATGAAGGAAGACAGCCCATATCTGTGTGGCTGGTTCTACAGACAGGGATCTCCATATATGAGCATAAAAGGGATTGTATGTATGATGTCAAATGACATTATGTCATAGGACTTTCACATAACAATTAACGAGTAAGCATGTTTGGGGTCTCAAAGCATATATCCATATACAGAACATGGATCTCCTTATATGGTTACCAGGGGTCTCCATATATGGGTAACTGGTCCGATATACATCACTGGCCAGATGGCCAAGACATGGCGCAACCTCGCCCTTTAGGATGAGGTCGCTTGTCGCCCTTAGGCGTCTTACTAGTTTACACAGGAACCACTTCATGTATCTCATAAAACATTGAAAGACAGACGGATAGAACGCAGTACTTTGCATAGGATATCATCAATAACAAAAGGGGAAAAGGCATTCAAAAAGAAAAGGGAGATGTTTACAGTGGAAAGGGGGAGGGAAGTCTGGGCTTAGACTATTGCAAGTTTCGAGTAGCAGCCGTCTGTTGCTGACTTTTCATACTGATTAGGGTTTCACACTCCTTTAGGGCTTGTGGTGGGCCGTTCCATATGTTACTGGTATAGCAGGAGAACAAATTTGAGCCTTTTTTAGAGTCAAATCATGGTTGAATGTGATTTGTGGATTTGCCTCCGGTGTTGTAATTGTGCACATCCTTGACGTTAAGGAAGTATTTTGTCAGGTAAATGGGTATACTATCTTGGTGGTGTAGTGTATCTTGTACACCAGGCCCATTGCAGGATGCTGTACTCTGTCAGCTAATTTGAGCCACCCCACGCTTATGAAGTGATAAGTGGTAAGGTGGGTCCGAGAAGGAACGCCAGGCAGAACCCTAATTTTTGGGCTGTTTGGAGCTTTGACTTTAAGGCATCGCAATACCATATGAACATTCCATAGTCCATGAGGGGCAGAATAAGTGCACCTCCTAGAGCCTTACGTGTTTTGCTATTGCGGGGCGACCCACTACAAGAAACAAATTCTTTGGTTG
Source organism: Nannobrachium achirus (assembly GCF_963921795.1). NCBI lineage: Eukaryota > Metazoa > Chordata > Actinopteri > Myctophiformes > Myctophidae > Nannobrachium > Nannobrachium achirus. The sequence goes on along the minus strand of NC_137821.1, from coordinate 58,314,680 downwards.
TCTTTTTTGAGTACCTTGGTTGTAATTTTTTCACTTGAAAGGTTTGCCTCTAAGATGCAACCCAGGTAGGAGATTTAGTTTTCCATTACTTTAGAGATCTAAAGTCAGAGGGAACTTAGAATTGAAAGCGGGCGTTACATCTGGTTTCCAGGCAATCATTCTGTATACATCATGGTCACGAACAAATAGCTGAAACCATGTCCCACATCTTAAATGGGTGCCATGTATAAAAGGGCACTACATAAGTAGGCATGACAGAATAGTGGATTTGATATCAAAAGATATCTCTTCCATCTTCAGGTCCTCCATCATGCTATATACACATTCTACTGTGAAGCCGAGCATGTTTAGCCTGTGTAACGATGATCCTGTGTTCTCTAACATTTCAGCTAACACCCCTGATGTCATTGTTGTTAATGAAAACCATAGGGTGTTCATTCTTGAGGTCGGCTGTACCTTTGATTACAGCTTAGAGTAAGCCAACATGTTAAAATATCAGCTAGAACCAGGCACGTGCAGAGAGAATTGGAGGGGCAGGTGCTCAAGTCTGAGAGGGGCACCTTTTGCCAAAGGGCGCCGGCACTTAAATAGCCATATTTAGAGGGATATCACATTTTAAAATAACACAATGAATTCAGCATTCCCCCAAGTAGGCGTGCACTTCAGACTTTTTTGTCAGCAGACAAATATTTGATTTCCATCAAATCATAATCACTTAACACAGCATTTCCTCTCATCTATTTGATGAAAAACACAATTTAAGCAATAAAGTGCAGTACAAGACAACAAGACAACACCCAATGTCTAGTTAAACCAACTGATCACACAGTACAGTAGGCTACAGTAAGACAACACCAGGCAGTAGCTATGTCCAGTTCATCCAACTGAGCCCACAACAAGCCCAACATTACTAAACAAGCAGAACCACCAGTCCAGTAGGTAAATAAGTACAACTTGCACAAGTACTAGTATACACACACACACATGTGCGGCCACGCGCGTACACGCGAGTGTCGCGTACACATAGGGTTGCCACCCTTTCCGTAAAATACGGATTTGTCCCGTATTTGAGAATGAAATGTTGTGTTCCGCATTGAACCAATACGGAACACAGTTTGTTCCGTATTTCTCAAATGCCCCATAAAGGTCTGTCACTCAAACACTGAATTTAACAATAATGAACTGGCAGCACTCGCGGGAGGCAAGCAGGACATTCTGCGAGCGTAAACATAAAACATCAAGTGGCTCGGTGCGGTGGCTGGTCACGTGTCAGTCTGTGTCCATGGAGTCCACTTGTAGCCCGGCCAACAGCCGCTGCCTGCAGTCATTAGCGACATTAACCCTTAAGTTCTGTTCAGATTCACTACACCTTCGTTCTGTTCGGGTCATTTTGACCCGGTGGATATTTGGTTTAAAAAAAACAACACTAATATAAATTTTAACTTAACAAATCATCATGATACATTGACTTTGACTCAATACCAAACAATTCATATGATATATTTGGTAAATGTTTGCATTTCTGCTTTGCTCTATCACATTAAACACTGAAAGAGCTAGGCGTTTTTACTGATTTAGCTGAAATCCATGTAAAAAAAACTACTTCATTTAATACTGGGCAATATTGCTCATGCTTATAGGAAGGGGGGGAGGGTTCGGAATGGGGCTTCGGAAGGGGGGTGTTAGAAGTGGGGGTGACTGTGTGTCTGTGTTTTGGCATAATACTGTGTATTTCTGTGCTTCCGGGTCAAAATGACCCGAACAGCACTTAAGGTTCAAAAAATATGAGGGGGGTGTAGCATGGGTGTAGTGCAAAAATATTTTTTTTACATGTTCATCTCAGAAGAATCTTTAAGGCCAGTGAGTTTCAGGTGGAAACATTTTTAACTTCTACCTTTTTTTTTCAAATGAAAATGTAAAACGGGTCAAAATGACCCGAACAGCACTTAAGGGTTAAGCAGACCGTTTCTACTACCGCAACGTGAGGCGGGACTACGGCTGCTATGATGTAATCGCCATAGTGATCAAAATGGTTAAGCAAAGCCTCGGCCGCGACGGGTTCCCACCCCTTTCATTGAACGCTTTGGTTCCCATGGCGACGCGCACATGCAGCAGACGGAGTAGGCGCTACGTGGGAAGGGACCTTCTGCCGTAGTAGAGACGGCCGCGGCGACGGCAGGTTGATCTATCGAGCGCGGATCATTTCCGATTACCGTTGTCATCTGCCGTTGCCGTAGCCTTGCTTAAACTGGCTATTTACGCTGCGTTGCGGTGAGCACTGCGGATTTACCCCATAAGCGAGCCGATCTACAAGCTTGTTGTTGTTTGTTGTGCTATGTGCCGAGGACACCCTCGAAAACGAGTTGTTGCAACTCAATGGTTGATCCTCTATTGCAATTTCAAATAAATAAGCTCGAGTGTTTTGTTATTTAATAATAATACTCTGATAGTTCACAGTAGAGATGTGTTCAATTCAAATTCAATAGGAGACGTTTAAAAACACAAAAAGCACGAGCGCACCAAACTCTGTGTGCGCCTTTGTCAGGTTGGTGGGAGGAACCAGCAGCCACCAGCATCCCCTCTACCAGTTCAAGATAAGATACAATAAGGTGACATGAGATGAGATAAACCTCTATTGATCCACGAGAAGGAAATTTGAAATAACATAGGAGAGGTATTTTAAGCTCACAACGTGTTGCAATGTGACACATTGTGAGCTTGTAGAGCTGCCATTTCAAAATGTCTTTGAATTTGAAACATTTCAACAACACAAATCTTGAATGACCCGGCAAAAATATATATAAACTAGAAAAATGCTCCTCGGAGCACAGATCTCCGCCAGGTCAGGTAGGATAGGCCTAGAATACAATTTAATTGTTCATATTTTGGAAACAATTGCCGATTTCAAACTGCAAAAAGCTTACACAATATTGTGTGTTAGTTATAACTATTCTATGTATTTCAGGGGTTCGGGACTTCAGTTTCAGTTTCTGAAAGGTGGCAACCCTACATACACACACACATACAGGCGAGCCCATTGAGTTAATGTGTGTTTGTTTCTACACATGCTAGGCTAACGTTACTGCAGACTGCAGTATGTTACTTATTATGGATTTATGCATTCGGTTTGACACAGTTCAGGTACGTTTACACTGCCGACAGTGACCACGTTGTTCACTCACTTTCTCTCTCCACATTCCTGGGTGGGGGGATTATTTATCAGCAAACTGATGTTAAATGAGCACACCTCAGCAAACAGTCATGGTCATCGTCATGTATCTTACCTTTCAAAACAAATGCACATCGTTGGGAGAGGAGAGGGGAGGGGAGGGGCCTCTTCAGCTACTGAGCAAAGTGACTGAGTGAGAGGGGCACTGGATCATGATCAGGACAGAGGCATCGTGCACGCTCGCATGCTGATGATGGTGTGATGCGGAGCAAATATATTAGTTAATATTATGATTTTTCTTCTGCTTCTTCTTTTGGTGCCCCTCGCGTCTTGGTAGCGGCGGGTCTGCTCTTGAATAATGCCCTCTAGTTTAGAGAGGGGGCTTTTTTATTTTATTTTTTATTTTCATTGAAAAAGGGCACTTTTTTCCTGACGGCCAAAAGGGCAGGTGCTCAAGCACCCTTTGAGGTCTATGTCTGCATGTGCCTGGCTAGAGAAAAACATCTCACAGCTAGGCTACAGATGTAAACTTTTGGTTTTTATCATTGGGAGCCTAGGGCACAAGTTGGTTGTGAGGGGCCTTCAAATGGCCGGCTTCTCCGAAAAGAGGGCCAAACAGTTTCAGCCATTATAGGAAGCCGCTCAATTTGGAGGAGGCGTTGTTTCCTTTACCCATGATTGTTGTCTGCTGTGTTTGACATGTATGCCAACAGTAGGGGTGTAACAATAAAGTAACTGCATCGAAATATCGTTTTTAACTTAATAAATCGAAGTAGATCGAAATGAAAACAGCTAAAATCGAATCGTATCGTTTTATTTTGTATCGTATCGAATCGGCAGTGCAAAGAATCGATTGTATCGATACTACCTACTTGTGCATTGTATTTAGCATTTTTAAGAAGAAAAATGTAAAGGAGGGGTTTAATTATTTTTCCATTCCATATAGCTACACTGGTCTATGGATAAATGTGTGTAATCTCTGGGTTCATGTCAAGGTGCAGGTTTGTCAATATACAATGTCCATGTATTTGGCAGATAATCACAGCGTTTACTTATTTATATCCACAATAATACATGTTTCCTTTAAGAACCTGCACTATCCACACCTTTCACACCGATTTAATTTCTTTGCTAAATAGTTACTATATCGATTTTAAATCAGTGAATCGAATCGTATCGTATCGCCATGAATGAACCAATATCGTCCATGTATCGTATCGTCAACCATGTATCGTGATATGTATCGAATCGCTATTAAAATGTATCGTTACACCCCTAGCCAACAGTATTGTATGTAACAATGCTCTGCCCTACATGCACTTTGTAACTGTCTGTTTTCCTAATTATCTGACTGCACTGATATTGTTTATGTCCTTTGTACATTCTTGTACTTCTGCTTATGTGGACATAAATAAACTAGGGCTGGGACTTTAACTGATTAATTGCGATTAATTAATTACAGAAAATTAACACGATTAAAAAAAGTAAACACATTTTAATCGCACTTAGTTTTTGCACCACAGAACCTTCAGTTTCGGGTATACCGATCATAGCGATGCACCAACCAAGAAGAGACAACAAACGCAAAGGGAGAAGTAGCCGATCAGAGCGCTTTGCTTGGCCCAGTGGATGCGAAATTTAGATTTAAAAAACTCACTCGTTGATTCACTCGTACAACAAAATGTGTTTTACTTGGAAAAAAAATGCTTCTCGGGGCAAATATTAATATGCGATTAAAATGCGATTAATTGCGATTAATTAATTACAAAGCCTGTAATTAATTTGATTTTTTTTTATCGCATCCCAGCCCTAAAATAAATGTTCAATTGTGTGTGTGTGCAGGAATAGACATTAAGGGAAATTTGCCACTGGCTTTTCAAGATCACTGGCCCCACCATTGTAACCACTGGCCCGGAACATTTGTCAAGTAGTCCCATAAGGATAATGAACAAATTTGATCCTGAATTTTTCCCTAAAATACAAATCCCCTTATTTTCCCCGATAATAAACAAGCAAAAAAGTCCATCATAGGAGAGTGTATGTTGCACTATAAAAGTAAAAAGAGTAAAAATAGCAGAACTACAGATCTTTTTAAGGAACGGTTTTGGACATAAAATGTTTATATATTGTTCTGTAGCAGTATATCAGCCAGTTTGAGCAGATTTCATTCTAATTGGCCACTATGACAGATTATGAATTTCACAGGCATGGGTAGACAACCCTGGCCTGGCGGAGATCTTCGCCTGCTGTTCCCAGCTGTATAGCAGGTGCAAACAATTAACATAAGAAGGGAATTTGCGACTGGCATTGTGCAGCAAAAACTGACATAACAATGTCAAACTGTTGATGATCTAGCTGCTGAAAACTTTTGGATCTGATTTAAAAAATCACATACGTGTGAACTGAGCGGTGGACACTGTGTGTGTGTGTGTGTGTGTGTGTGTGTGTGTGTGTGTGTGTGTGTGTGTGTGTGTGTGTGTGTGTGTGTGTGTGTGTGTGTGTGTGTGTGTGTGTGTGTGTGTGTGTGTGTGTGTGCCTGGCCTGCGCCCCTCCCTTAACATGTGTGGTCAGCAAAGGCATACATTGCAGGCTACATACAGACTCAGGCTATATACAGACACGCATACACGCACGAACGCACGCATACACACACGGCCACATATACCGCTGGGGGCAGACAGCCCTTTGATGCAAAATATGACAGGACTCACGTAACACTATCTTTTAATGGTAATAGTTTCGAAGACCCTCGTTCACCTTCACGTCACGTGGGCAGTTGAATATTGGTACTCCATATGTGGAGATATTCCTATATATGGAGATACCCGACACAGCCCACTAAGTCTGACCTTACAAACTCCATATTTGGACCTGGATGAGATATACTCCATATAAGGAGAAAGCCCCATACTGTATATGGAACCGGCAAAGACATCTAACTGCTGACATCAGTATGACAGGTACTGATGTCACACAGTACACAAATGAGCACTATCTAAGAGAGGCCATCGCACCCTGAGTTTAGATGACAGCAGAGGCACTGGCCGACACGACTCCTATGGTTCACGGTCCGTACGAGTCGGGATATCTGGCCTTACAACCCAGATATCTCATAAGCATGAGGGTTGACATCTCGGTTAAGTTCTCACAAGTGTGTGTGTGTGTGTGTGTGTGTGTGTGCGCTTGTATCCAGCATTTACTGTTTTCTGATGTACTTTATGAATCCTGACAGGTTGAATAAAGATCAACATGGAGACAGAGCTGGAGAGAGACAGCCCAGAGTCTCCATCAGTGAAGAGCTCGACAGATGAACCTCCTTCAGACAGTAATGCACCTGGACCTTCACACACACAGTATGTCAATCCTAAAGTGATCTAATGTTAACTCATTTACTGTCTCTCCTGTAGTCCCGAAAAAATCTGTATGTTCCTCGATTATACGCCCGATAGTCCAGAGACTTTAATATGCTTGAATTGCTATAAAACATTTAAGAGTATAATCACTGTTTATTCGCGAATCTGTCTCTAATCACCCTTGGAGAAGTGCTTCCGGTCGGATTTCCGGCTTTCGGTTTGATCGGTTTCCGTATCCGACCGGATACGCGTTAGCTTCAATGTAAACAGTAGTTGAGGCTGCTCAGCGATGGAAGCGATAAAATCCTGTACCATCGCACAATGTTGATAGCTTGTAAATCTGTTCTTTTTGAGCATGTGATAACCTCCTCTACCAGTTAAATGTGCTGCTCCTGCTCCACAGATCTGCAGCATGTCTGCTGGACACAGACACACCACAGTGCTTAGTCTGCTTTATTTGTGATTGTACTGTGTACAAAAGATAGCAAGCGAAAATGAAACACCAGCCGGTGATGGCCACAGCGCATGCATGGATAGAAAGCCTTTGGCGCCATGGTGCCGCTTTCATACTAATATTACAACAAACAAAGAATGATGGATGTCTGTCTGTCCGACAACACAAAGACACCGAACCCTGGCTGGTCCACACCACACTGATACAAACACTGTTCAGGGGTCTGCTATGACAATGTGTGGCCCCCAACAAACCTACCACACCAGACCCCCATGTGTGGCCCCCAACAGACCTTCCACACCAGACCTCCATGTGTGGCCCCCAACAGACCTACCACACCAGACCCCCATGTTTGGCCCCTAACAAATCTACCACACCAGACCCCCACATGGCCCCCAACAAATCTACATTACACACATACTGTATGGCCAAAGCAGTGATGTTGCCACAGTGTTAAAGTCGTGTTTAACACTTTGGTGGCCATTGCTCTGATATACGCGGCCTTCAAACCTAGTCTGTAAACAGTTAACCACACTAAATAGCCAATCTTCAGGCTCACAACACAGTGCGATGCGACACATTGTGAGCTTGTAGATCGGGTATTTTTGCTAAATTTGGAGATACAAAGTTTCTGCATGACAGAAAACAATGAATGTTTTAACATGTTTAATTATGTCTGTTTCATTTGTGACAATTAAGGTCAAGCGCTCTCATCAAGAAGTTCTCCGCGGCTCAGGAGAGTTCAGGAGAACCAACGCTCTCCAGCTCTGACTCCTTCTCCAGGATCCATGGAGAGGCCTCTGTCCCCTTCAGAGGGTGAGTCAACATGGTCTATAACCAGTCTATACTGTTCCCTTCAGAGGGTGAGTCTGGTCTACAACCAGTCTATACTGTCCCCTTCAGAGGGTGAGTCTGGTCTACAACCAGTCTATACTGTTCCCTTCAGAGGGTGAGTCTGGTCTACAACCAGTATCTATACTGTCCCCTTCAGAGGGTGAGTTAGGGGTGGGCGATATGGCGATAATTATCGTCTCGGCGACAGCTTTGCCACGATAGGCCATTTCAGAATATCGTTTCTCTCGTGATACAAACAGTCATTTAGAAAAGGCTCTGGATACAGCGAGTGCACGTTCCATGAGTCGCAGCTCTATTGCTTAATTTATACTTCTATAGTACTGTGGTGTAATTCGCCAAAAAGAACAGATCTACAAGCTATAACGTGTCGCGGCTCAACGTGTCATATAGTTTGAGGATCTGTCCCCTGCTTTCACGGCCCCTCCCCCGTGCAGCACGCAGACAGGCTACAGAGTGTCTACAGCACTGACTGAGTTGTGATTGTGTGCAGGAGCACGGCACAGTGGTCCACGATTTAGTTTCACTTTCACGGGACTTTAGTAAAGCAGTGATGCAGCTTGGCCTGCATTCTTTGAAGCATATTTTTTATAATGGATGCATTAAACTAACAGGACGCAAACTACTTATCCGTATCGCTATCAGCCATCTCACTGCTTGCAAAGCTGAACTGTGCTGGAGTCTCATCCATAGCTGTGTGTTCTGGCAGTATTGATGAGATGATTTAGATCACCGTGTAAATCCATGCATCTGTTTTTATTAACTATAAACAAGTAGCTATTTGCTGCTATTTGTAAAGTGCTTATGTTTTCACCATTGATGCATGCGTGTGTCGTCGCGAATCGCGGTGAAATCGTCGCGTCTATTTTGCGTCTATTTTATCTATTACATAATTGGCTTAGTCATAAAAACCATGCCATTATTGTTAGTAGAAAAGCGAAAAGCTAGGATGATAATGAGTGAGTAATTCTCTAAAAATAAAGCTTGTATCATAACAAACCTCCTGACTTTGGTTGGTCATAAGGTAATTTGTTTTCCCTCAAGTTTCAATGGTAAGGCATGGGTTGTTGTCAACCTGTGGGTCGAGACCCCCAGAGAGGTCCCGCCAAATTGTTTTGAATATAGCCTATCTACAAGCTCACAACACTCAAAAAACATTTCAAAGGAACCCATAAAACATTTCTGGGACCCATTTGAATGACCTGAACCATCATCACACCAACTAGTAAATATTTTGAGGTAAAATATGATAATTGTTTAATCAAACATCTGAATGTTATCATTAAAAAAAAACTATCTTTCTATCTGCAGCATAAAAATGAATAGATTATCTATAGAATATCTGTGTGGGTCTAATAAACCAACCATAAGGTAATTTGTTTTCCCTCAAGTTTCAATGGTAAGGCATGGGTTGTTGTCAACCTGTGGGTCGAGACCCCCAGAGAGGTCCCGCCAAATTGTTTTGAATATAGCCGATCTACAAGCTCACAACACTCTGATAACATTTTAAGGGAACCCATAAAACATTTCTGGGACCCATTTGAATGACCTGAACCATCATCACACCAACTAGTAAATATTTTGAGGTAAAAAATGATAATTGTTTAATCAAAAATCTGAATGTTATCATTAAAAAAATCATAGATTAGTCTATCTATCTTTCTATCTGCAGCATACAAATGAATAGATTATCTATAGAATATATGTGAGGGTCTAATAATCATAATAAACCTAAAAACCCGCATAAAACAGTATCGTGATAATATCGTGTATCGTGATACTGCATGAAGCATATCGTGATAATGCTTTTATCCAGTATCGCCCACCCCTAGGGTGAGTCTGGTCTACAACCAGTCTATACTGTTCCCTTCAGAGGGTGAGTCTGGTCTACAACCAGTCTATACTGTTCCCTTCAGAGGGTGAGTCTGGTCTACAACCAGTATCTATACTGTTCTCTCCAGAGGGTGAGTCTGGTCTACAACCACTATACTGTATACTGTCCCTTTCAGCGACTCAGTTATCACAGTGAGACTGGACTTCACTCAGTTATCACAGTTAGCCAGGGGCAAAGGGAAGTGAACTACATTTGCCCTGTTGTAAAAGGTAAGCCACCAGAAACATTATCTATGACCCAGTAGGAAAACAACCTACATGGAATACCCGGTCAAATTGCTGCTGGAAATCCAATATGGCCGCCTCAATATTGGCCCATATCAGAAAATAGCGCTGGCTATTTTGGGTTAGAAATGTAAACTTGGTTTCTGTTTCATGGTTTCAGAGCATGAGAAACTCAATGGAATACTTATCTTTATGATTGGATGTATCTGGACCTTTACTTTGCATATTTCCAAGATTGGCGCCACCCAAAAAATGAGTTTTGACAGCTGACTGTTATGGCAAAAAGTCTGCTTTTTAAGCATTATGAACACATTTGGTCAGTTTGAGCTTTCATTTCTATGTTGTCAATATGGCTGCAGGAATAAATAATGTAGGGTATTACGTTTTCCCTCAGATTCTATTTAGAATTGTGGGGATGATTGCAGAGAAAAATCTGAGAAAACGTCCACAATGTGTCTTAAAGATGACATTTTAATAAACAAACTACAATACAAACACACCCAGCCTTGCCAACAATTTCAGCTTTAGGTCTATAACAATTAACACTAGCCCTTACCCGTTCAAAGATATGAGCTCCAAAATGATGTGCAGTGTGTGGGTTATGGGATGTGCACTGTGCATACAGTATATGAGGGATGGAAAGTAACTTTAACTGGTGCTTGCATGATAATATGTAGGAGCATCAATGTAAGAAATAGCCGTTTCGTTTAATGGCTACCCCCCCCCCCCCCCCAGCCCGCCCGCCCACCCGCCTGCCTGCACACACACACACACACACACACACACACACACACACACACACACACACACACACACACACACACACACACACACACACAGAGAGAGAGCTGGTTAAACATGTTGCCTCATGCTAGATGCAGAATAGATGTGCCTCATGCTAGATGCAGAATAGATAGTAGATACACCATAAAAATGCTAATATACAGTATATGATTTGTGATGGAAAGTAACTTTAACTGGTGCTTGCATGATGTAGGAGCATCAATGTAAGAAACCCGTTTCGTTTAATGGCTTGTGTGTGATTGTGCATGGCCTGAACAACAGCGCCCCTCCCCTAACATGTGTGGTCACAAAAGGTACTGTAGGCTAAATAGATATAGATACACCATAAAAATGCTAATATACAGCATACGATTTGTGAAAGTGACAAACGGGCTTCACAGTTATGTCAGGTGTGTTCATATGCTGATGGTGATGCGATTTCAGATCAATTGCTCCAGCCACCGAGGAGAAACGCTGTGACAGACAGACAGACAGACAGACACTCACTCACTCACTCACTCACTCAGACATTCGCAAAATTATAGTATAGATAGTGGTATTCATTCAAGTAACAGCACAAAAGATAGACTACTTAGAGTGAGGCGGAATTAGGGTGTCCTACAAAAGGTTCATTTTGACCTCTATGGTGATGTCTTGCCTACTTCTAAAACCAATGATGCCATGATACAATACGATTCACTGTCACTGTTGTCATGTGTTGCACTGATCCTGCTGCATCGTGTCTCTAGTCCCTGGCACCGGCATCCTAAGTAGCATGGAATTGCCTTCTTCACTCAGGAACAGTTTTATTTTCTGGCAGCCGTTGGTACAACTGCATGATATTGCCTTGTTCATTGACACAGGCCAGGCTGGCTGGATAGATGCAAGGGAAACTGCATTGCTTTCACCGAGAGACCATCCATACTCTCTGAAAACAAACAAACAAACAAAAAAGAATATCCGGCTTGGCAATGTGTGCACGTTAACTTTTATGGTTGCTAGAGCAGCTCTTCTCAAGTGCAGTTCAAAGGCATTCTTTGTCAGGGCAGCAGCTTTAAGAGGGTTGATCTATTATTGAGGAACTTGTACACTCTAATCTTACTCAGGTAAAAATCCTCTGGGTTGTCAGATTTGGATACATATACAGAAATAATTGTGAGGTCTTGTGCCCAATTGATGATGTCATCTGAGAGAGAATCAGAAGAGTTTTCACCAAACCCCTCAAGTGCACTGAGATCGAGACACATGCTGGCCTTGAACCATGCCTTCTTGCCAGTGAAGAAGGTATAGCTATCTCTGCCACTTAAACTATGGATAAATGTGTAAGCCCCCAGTGCTGATACCATTTGATGGACAGGAAGTTATGCATTTTGCTCTCACCCACAGCTCACCCACAGCTCTGGAACTGGAAGGCATCTGAGATGGGTTGCTGCATAGTAAACGCTTTAACGGTTTGATGTTTTCGGGTTCCAGTTAGGACTGACCCTAACATGATTGTGTCCAAATGGAACCGCAACCACTTTTTTTTTTCTTATTTTTTATTTTTTTTTACATTTTATAGTCAACCTTACAGAGTGTTTTTAAATAACACATAAATAACCATATATACAACCCTATAGCCAGGGAATTGGCCTGTCACGATTCACTCAACTCACGATACGATTCGAATCACGATCCAAGGTTCACGATTCACGATGTCATGATTTTCTCAACACAAATTTATTTTCCAGAAAAATTACCCAAAAAAATCCACAATTCTTACAATCCCAGTAATAATAATAATAATAATAATAATAAATTGAATTTATATAGCGCCTTTCAAAAAACCCAAGGCGCTTAACAAAACAGATACAAAACACATTATTGTCCAAAAGCCTGAATGAATAAGTGTCTCTTCAGTGCGGACTTAAAAGAGTTCAGTGTTGGCAACTGGCGAATCGCTGTGGGGAGGGAGTTCCAGAGGGTTGGGGCCGCCACACTGAAGGCTCTATCCCCAAGGGTCTGCTTTTTGCTGGGAGGGACAGTGAGGAGCCCTAGGTCAGCCGATCTCAAATTCCGCTCCGGGGAGTAGTCCTTGAGGAGGTCCGACAGGTACTGTGGGGCTAGGGCATGGAGGGCTTTATAGGTGAGGAGGAGCAGTTTGTATGTGATACGGAACTTGACCGGAAGCCAGTGGAGGTGTTTGAGGGTGGGAGTGATGTGCTGCCAGCGTCTGGTACGGGTGAGCACTCTGGCAGCTGAATTCTGAACGTACTGCAGTCTGTCCACGATTGTGTTGGGGAGACCAAACAACACACCGTTGCAGTAGTCGAGACGGGAGGAGATGAAGGAGTGGATAAGTGTTTCAGCAAGTATTTTCTTTTCTTTTAACAATACTGTTTTCTCTTATGCTCTTTTCAATACAGTAGAACTATCAAATGACAAAAAACAACAATTACATTTCAGTTCTTGTATTCTCTCCTGTATTTTTTAGATGTTCTCTTATTCTCTATACAGAAGCAAATAGCAAATGACGGAAAAGTGTAAACTTATCTATTCTTAAATGTCAAATCCTGTTCTTTTTTTTAAACAGTACTCTTACCCTCTTTTCAATACTGTATCAATTATCAAAGAATGCCCTTTTCCTGTGGTACATAGCAAGCCTGTACTGTTAGCCAGCTCCTTTTAGAACAGAATCCAATTAATTGGAAAAATAAGTCTCCAATCAGCCAAACAAGCTTTATTTGACAGCTGTGATCTGTGCATTTACCAGACATTTAAAACTGTCAGTAATTTTGACCCTAGGCTCTGTATGGTCTTTCCCTCAGAATAAAGGGATATATAGGGTTTAGGCTATGTCAATAGTAGTGTTAATAAAAGAAAGGGGTCCTATCACACAAAGATAAACCCCCACTAGTACTACTTCTTGCTTGTGTTGTGTGTAAATGAGAAGAGGAGGGGTTCACTGACCGTCTCTCTTCTCTCTCTCTCTGCACGCGCGTGTGTGTGTGTGTGTGTGTGTGTGTGTGTGTGTGTGTGTGTGTGTGTGTGTGTGTGTGTGTGTGTGTGTGTGTGTGTGTGTGTGTGTGTGTGTGTGTGTGTGTGTGTGTGTGTGTGTGTGTGTGTGTGTGTGTGTGTGTATCAACTCGCGAGGCAATCTACAACTCTCTGCGCAGTTGTGTCAACTTGACCTACTTCAGAAGAAGTTACGACCGTCAATTAAGCAAGCAGCTGCAGGCGATCAGAGCCCTGCATGCGATCAGAGCCCTGCGGGGCTTTGATCGGCTCTCCTCTCCTGCCAGACTGTTGGTCGAATCGCGATTCGTTTTTTAAAAGATCGATTTTAACCGGCCCCCAATTAAATCGATTTAAATCGATTTTTTCGTGAATCGTGACAGGCCTACCAGGGATAGATTACCCAACAAAAAACAACCTTCAACTCAAGAACCAAGAAAACACACAAACACAGAAAATATCCATTCAATGCCACGTATTGAAATTACTCCCAGCCGACGTGCATGCATGATTTTCCTGTCCTCTCCTAAATCCTCCAATACTACCTCATAATTCACTGGTCCAACTTGGGCGACTATTCTCCACTGGCTCCCGATTGCTGCTCGCACAACATGCTGATGCTGGTATTCAAAGCAGCCAAATGGCACCTCATACCTCCAAAACCTGATCGACCCCTTCAACCCCTTCAACCCCACTCGTTCACTCAGATCAGCTAACACAGGGATGCTGACAGAACCCTCACTAAAAACCCCAGGACAATGATCAACTCATCCTAGACTCTTCGCCCTCCTGGCCCCCAAACAGTGGAATAAACTCGGCATACTCACTCCCTAGCTTCCGCCGTGGTCTGAAGACTCACCTCTTCAGACTCCACCTTTGCCCATAGCACTTACCATAGAACTTGCCTACCCTCAAATGACCATACACGTAATTTAGATAGCATTTTTATGTTTTTTTTTCTTTTTTTTTTAAATGAATAGGTGCTTGATCTACCTGATCTTTCTTACATTACAATTTCTATGCATTCGATGTATTACTTTGCTATTACAAGTCTCTCTGGATTAAGAGCATCTGCTAAACGCCTACATTTCAAATTTGAAATTGTGAGATACTTAGCCACGCCCCTAATGCCATTATTCTGATTATTGATATCTCATAACTTGCCATAACTTTTGAACAGTTTCTCTTGCAACTTTCTACCTTCAGTAATGAACTTGGACCTCCACACACAAAGTATTACACAAAACAATATGCACTTTAATTTATATTGTATAGTAAAAACAAAGCTATACATACACACAGCGTATCCTCCCTGTCCAATGTTTATCTATAGAGTATAAGTTACTATATGGGTAGTTGTGAATGAAGTACAATAAATCACTATGTGCTGTTCAATGTTTATCTATAGATTATATATCACTATGTGCTGTTCAATGTTTAACTGTAGATTATAAATCACTGTGTTGTTCAACATTTATCTTTAGAATATAAATCACTATGTGCTGTTCAATGATATCTATAGATTATAAATCACTATGTTCTGTTCAGTGGTGAAGCTGCACTATACAGACTGACTGACTGACTGTTGTTGTTGTTGTTGTTGTTGCTGCAACGTCCAGGAGTTGAAACCTCCAAACATTTACTCTGTTATACTTTCATAATGAGATTTAACAATATAGAACTGACCTCTTTATTCACATACTACTTATTTAAACATTTGTATGATTCCAGAAGTCTTCACCACAGACCAGAGTCTCCGACAGTGAAGAGTGACCGGTCTAAAGATGAACCTCCTTCAGACACTGTTGAACCTGGACCTTCACCCAAACAGTATGTCAATCCTTCTATACAATATAAACAACAAAGTGATCTGCTAAGTAACATTTGTAAATTATTATAAAACAAGACATAGACTAACTAGAGGTGTGCATTGGCACTGCCCTCATGATTCGATTCGATTGTGATTAACCAGGTAACGATTCGATTTGATTATATGATGCATTGCGATGCATCACATTTTTCTATATTATTGCACAATATGGCTTCGTGATGCATCACTGAATTGATTATTGTTGGCACCACTAAGACTGATTACAAAATATGTTGTAGAAAGAGAACACATTCTGAACAGAACTGGTATCTGTTTTTGTTGGCCAGTTGTGTGTGACTGAGATTGTTGCTGGCCACCATCTAAGATTAAATGACAAAGGTTTTAAAATATTTTAGCATTTCATTAATATGCATTTTCTGTTTATAAAGAGCTGAAGAGAACATGGTGATCTTATAGTAATTATTACAGTACTATTTAACACTTATTGTCTCCACCAGCAGAAGGCATGGGGAGACTATGTTTTTCCCCCTGTCCGCCGTCCGTCCATGTGTGTGTCAGTCCGTCCGTCTGCCCTCTCCTTATGTCTGTGGACAGCTAATCTCCAGCACCATTGCCACGATGGCAGCGAAACTGTGCATGCACACTCCCTGGATACCAGAGCAAGAACTCTGCCCTGAATTTTCACAGGGGCTTTTTATAGCACCACCACAGGCGGATTTATGCAAAATGCATTTTTGGACAGTACTCCTACAGATTTTGTCCAGAAATCACACATCTCATATCACATATATAGTCATTAAACAAAACCAATATTCCAGATTTTTCATATTCCATCCTGATTGGCCAAGATTGGCTTCCAAATAGTCACTTGAACATTTTCACATCAGCCTCATGGTGGCGCAATAACAGGCTGGTTTGTGGTTTTACTTCCACCAATCTGTGTAAAACGTTGTATGCGTACTCCCTAGAGGCCAAGGAACAAAACATATAACTTTGCCCTGCATTTCAAATCTGCCTTTTATAGCGCCAGCAGGAGGCCAACTATGTAAAACACATTTCTTTGTATTACTCCTTCAGATTTTATCCAAATTTCATGCAACTCGGTACATGTGATCTCTAGTCATGCGATGCTTTTTCATATTCCATCCTGATTGGCTAAGATTGGCTTTCAAAGTTTGCAGGATTGGTCTGTTTTGAACAAAATGCCTCAAATCATGAACGCAGCGTGCCATTTCTGAAAATGCACATTCCCACTACCTTTGCCCTGCATTGTGTATGTTTCTAATTTGCATTTTATAGCGCCACCAGGAGGTCAACTTATGTGAAACATTTTTTGTATTAGTCCTTCAGTTGTACACGCACAACCTGGTGGAGACCTGTGCTCGGAAGAGCACTGCTTCGAGTTGCACATTAACTCATTTGCTGCCTAAACCGGAGGATCCAGAGAAAAAGCTGTTGTCTTTCTCTGCCAGGCCCGAGGAACACAATTAAAAGTATAATCGCCCCCGGAAAAGTGCGTCGGGTCCCATTTCCCTCCTCGGCCATTTCCGGGGTGTCACCATGAAATGGGACGTTAGCTTTAGCTGTAAACACAGCTAAAGCTATCTCGGCAATAGATGGATAATTTTTTGTTTTTTGTTTGAAAGCTGTGAACGGTGTGTGCACACGCCTGGTGCACACCATCGTGCACGATCGTGCATGATGGACACGCTCGCGCCCACGTTAAAAGGTAAGAGAAATCAGGCAGTGAAATACAGTCTATTTTGAGAGCAGAGACTGTTAATGAATGGTTGTTTTAACCCTTAAGTTCTGTTCAGATTCACTACACCTTCATTCTGTTCGGGTCATTTTGACCCGGGGGATATTTGGTTTAAAAAAAACAACACTAATATCAATTTTAACTTAACAAATCATCATGATACATTGACTTTGACTCAATACCAAACAAATCATGTGATATATATGGTAAATGTTTGCATTTCTGCTTTGCTATATCACATTAAGGCGTTTTTACTGATTTAGCTGAAATTCATGTAAAAAAGTACGTTATTTAATACTGGGCAATATTGCTCATGCTTATAGGAAAGAATTGGTTGGGTTGGGGGGTTTGGAGGGGGTAAGGGTGAGGTGAGGGGGGTTGGAGGGGGGAGGGGTGGAAGGGGTTAGGGGGTGATTGTGTATCTGTGTTTGTACATGATTCCTTGTATTTCTGTGCATCAGGGGAGGGGGGGTTAGGTGTGGGGAGGGGGGGTGTGGGGGAGGGGGGGGAGGGTTCGGAATGGGGCTTCGGAAGGGGGGTGTTAGAAGTGGGGGTGACTGTGTGTCTGTGTTTTGGCATAATACTGTGTATTTCTGTGCATCTGTGCTTCCGGGTCAAAATGACCCGAACAGCACTAAAGGTTAAAAAAATATGAGGGGGGTGTAGCATGGGTGTAGTGTGTGGTGGTTCGTTCAGACACCGCCCGCAAGGTAGGCCCCGCACGTCGGAGAAGCGCACCCTGGATGGGAGAGCGAAGCCCAGCAGAGCGGCGCATGCTATGGGCCAAGTCATTGAAGGGCGTTACCTGCCGGCCCACATGCTTCATCAAGCACAAGCATATGCACCTGTGGGTTACTCCAAACACAGGCTGCATAAATAGAAGCCTCGCTCTCTCCCCCAGTCTGTGCTGGGACTCCGACGAGCGAATACATGGGCAAACAGGCGGTAAGAACCACCATATTTCCCTCTCCACCGCATATTTCTGTGTAAAGCGCATTATAGTAATATCCCTTCTACTCATCACTTCTAGGCTGGACCGGGAGCGGACCGACACTGAGGAGTGTGTACCTATTTCACTGAGGAGTGCGTACCTACCACTGGAGAGTGAGTACTCGGCGACCTGAGGAGATGGACCTGGAAAAAGAGAAAGCAGCCTTACCAACCGGACCCCCAGGGAGCCACCACCATACCTATTTTGTTGAGTAAATCTCACTTCCCTTTAAAACTTACCTTGTAACCAACCATTCTCTGGCCCTAGGTCCCTTAATCCCCGTGTTCATTTCATTTAGAAGATAGAGAATCGGTTGGTTTTAATTAAGAGCGGGCACCGTACCTACCTGTCACCTGTAGAGAGAAATACTCACCTATTACCTGTGGGAAAGAAATACCTTACCTGTCACCTGTGGAGAAGAATACTCACCTATACCCTGTGGGAAAAGAGATACTTTACCTGTCACCTGTAGAGAGAAATACTCACCTATACCCTGTGGGAAAGAAAGACTTTGCTGGAACCATACTTACCTATTACCTGTGGGAAGAAACCCCCCCTAACTGACTCTTATCGCCCCCTGGCCCCCCCATGAGGAGAAGAGACGGCAGCCCCCGTCCGGGGAAGAACCTAAGTTGAACTGTTAAAGACAATTTGAGTTATTCATATTTCTGTTGCACATTCATGCCACGTTGCATAATTCTGCTGTTGTAAAAATAAGAACTGTTTAATAAATGCCCGAGTTGGCAACACTGTCCATGCTCTCTTGTGTCTGGTTTGGGTTCAGTCACCACAAGTGCAAAAATATTTTTTTACATGTTCATCTCAGAAGAATCTTTAACCCTCTAAGGCCCGCATTAAGAAATACTTGAAATAAAAAATTGAAAAAAATCAGTTGTAGGAGTCCTATTAAGAGGAAAATGTAATGTTTTTTTCAAAAAAATGTTTTTGTAAGATTTTATAGCCATAAATCAAAAATCATAAATCATGCTCTAATTTACATATGGGGGATATTTTTCAAAATAATAACATATGTAGATGTTCTAGACATTCTAATGATCACCAAAAAGAATAGTACAGGCATTTTACTTATGTTTTTTTGAGGTATAGCTTCCATGAAAAAGTGAGATGTTGTTCGTCAAAACTCTGGAATTTCAGCGGGTGTGGCGGGTGTGAATGTCAGCCCCTGTGGGGGGTATTTATATGCAAATATTGTGGCCAATGGCATTGTAATACTAAACAATAGAATCCAATGGTGGTGTTTAGGTGGTAGGGGGAGCTAAAATAAAATGATTTAAACCTTTTTTTGGATAAAATACAAACGTTGTAATATTACAACCGTGGGCCTTAGAGGGTTAAGGCCAGTGAGTTTCAGGTTGAACAAATTTAAACTTCTATCTTTTTTTCCCAAATGAAAATGTAAAACGGGTCAAAATGACCCGAACAGCACTTAAGGGTTAAACAGAATATATCACTACATTTTACTAGTAGATACAATACTTTTGGAAAATAATATTGAAGAAACCGTTAACTGGTTAATGTGTGTAGTGTACGTTCACTTTTAATTAATAATTTTGCTTCCTCGGGCAGCGCTGGCAGGTATCAATATACTTTTAGACAGACAAGTTTGTGCCAGCGAGGGTGATTAGATTTATTTCTTGATCTCCTCTTGCCTTGATTGTTTAGACAAGACATGACGTCATGGACCGCTATGCTCGATAACGGGCTCGACAGTCCTTAAGCTTATTTATACCGGGTCTCAATACATTTGTTATCGAGTTTTTAAGGGTTGGGTTTCGAGCTCCATCCGATATTTCTTGACCCACTTCCCTGATCTTGCCGTAAAGTCATGAAAGCCGGCAAAGGATGATTGATCGGCGTCATACTTGTAGTGTTGCCAGTCTCCCGACGAAGATGCTGCAAGAATATATTGCACTATATAATGGCATAATCTGACATCTGACAAAGTTGTGTAGTTTCAACCTGGATTAATGACCTGCTACAATGCCGTCGGCCTGGCGGAGGTAATAAAATAAATGTGACACTATTCTTCCTCTCTTCCTACCAGGGTTGATCAGCAGGGAGCAGACTCTCCTGCACCCAGCTGTGCCTCCATGAAGAGTGATCAACAGAGAGCAGACACTCCTGCCTCCAGCTGTGTCTCCATGAAGAGTGATCAGCAGGGAGCAGACTCTCCTGCACCCAGTGAGCGGTCTGGAGGAGGACTCGTGGACTTCAGAGTTGGACAATCTACCGATCAGAGGTCAGAATGTAAAACTCACAGACACAACTAGAACGATGAAATTCTGGGACATTGCAAGTGTGGTTGCACTGACACGAGTCATGATGAATCCGCTGGGAAATGAATTCCATCTTACATTATCCCTTTCATGCCCATATATTGATAACTTTGTATCTGTCAGTCCATGTCTCTATTTGAGCGGTGCTAACCATTCCGTCCTTGAACTTTTTAGTAAATGCTCTGGTTCTTCATACTACGTATATTGTTCAGATGCTCACCTGAAACATTTGAGATGTGGGACCAACCATCTCAAGACAAGTTTACACAGTTTACATACTGTTCCACCACGAATCTAGAGCTATAATCTAGGTATATAGTTATATTTAGATTGCCTGGCTCCAGCCCATAGACCCGCCCACTCTCTGAGCGGACTGCTTCTCTTGGTCTGGTGTAGCGATCGCGGTAAACAACGGTGGCCGTCGGACCACCTACAGCTTCAATAATCAGCTCACAGGTAAGGACCAAAGCATTGCGTCGCTAGCCGTCAAAAAGCCAGACTAATTCCGCTTTTTGGCACTTGAAGGGTTAATTGCTCCCTTTGAACTTCAAAGGGGTTGTGCACGAAGGTAATTTATTAGGCCATAAAAGTGTCACGACCTCGTTAGTGATCTCTCTAATCAATGAAAGCATCAAAGACAACGGCCTGTTTGATGCCTGTCAGGGGGGGAATGTTTTGTGTATGTGTACACACAAGTCAAACACAACCGCTCCCACCCCTCCCCTTTGAAATCTCTTGTCAATGGGACAATGTCAGACTCAAGCTCCCCAGTCTGAAATCAGGCTAATATTTAGATATATACAATTCACTCGCTATCCAAGAAACACACCATGAAGAGGTTTAAGGGTTTTTAATTAAATAAACTAGAAAAGAAAATTCCTACAAATTTTTAAGTGTGCCTGCAGCTCGCATTTTTAACATTAGCATTTTAGCATTAGCATTAAATAATGTTAACATTGGCGAAAGTAGCGGTTAGCATTAGCGGTTAGCCGTTAGGTCTGTGGGACCACCCACCGAGTTTGAGACCAGTAACATGTTGGCAACTGGAGTTAGGGATGTTTAAAGCCCAGCCAATAGGAAGACAGAGGGGGCGTGGCTTAAGCAATTACAGATCATTCCTATTTGCCGTGTAAGTACTCCCATCAAATTCCGAGACAGTACAATGCTGCAAACTGGAATTATGGATTTGTTTAAAGCTCAGCCAATAGGAAGAGAGGGGACGGGGCTTCAGCAATTACAGCTCATTCCTATTGACTGTCTAAGTGCACACAGTGAGTTTCAAGACGGTACCATGCTGCAAACTGGAGTTATAGCTGTTTAAAGCTCAGCCAATAGGAATACAGAGGGGGCAGGGCGGAAAAAGTCCAAAGTCGTGTGAGCATTTTAAAGTTTGAATCACGTTGCTAGGTAACAGTAGGCCAGAATAATGTGGCGCCAAAGTTTCTTGTTTTTTTCCCATTCAAAGTCAATGGGGTTTTTGGCCGTAATTTTTTGCAAATTACTTCGCAATGGTAACGCGGATCGGAAAGTAAAGGAATAGCACCCCATTCCCGGCCGAGCCGCACGTTTTGATATATTGCGGCAGTTATTATGTGCCGAAATTTGCAAGAATGGCGGCACGTATGGCGGATTACAATACGTGTTTTGCCATTGCATGGCAGGCACACTTAATTAAGCAAATAAATAATGAGCAATGAGCAAAGACATGAATCAATAATGAAAAGGAGGGGAATGAGAAGGGTGAGGGTCCCGGGGAGGGTCGCTGACCCTGGAGTCTTTGGGGTAGGGGTTGTATAGTGTAATCGTCTGGCACCGTCAGCGTCAGTGGCGATGTGAACTGAACTCCCCGGCGGGAACCTGAGAAAGGAAATAGAGAGAGGAAGAGAGGGGGATAGGAAGAGGAGGAGAAAGATGGAGCGAGGGAGAGAGAGAGAGGGGAAAATAGGTCGGTGGTGGTGTAGGGATGGTGGAGGGATACGAAAAGCATGAGGGATTGTGGGAAGTTAGGGTGAGGATACATAGAGCCAGGTAGATGACTTGGGGCGGAGCTAAGGGCCAGATAGGTGGCGTGAGAGCAGGTAGGTGGAGAGGGGGGTGGAGTCAAGGTGTGTTTCTCTCTCTCCTGAACTTCTGTTGTTCCAACACCATTTCACTAGCTAACCAAGAAACACACCATGAAGAGGTTTAAGGGTTTTTTAATTAAATTAATGAAGCAAATAAATAATGAGCAATGAGCAAAGACATGAATCAATAATGAAAAGGAGGGGAATGGAAGGACCACCTGCCGGTGTGGTCTTGGCGGCCTCGGCTAGGGGCGGTGGATGCAGCGCCGATACAAAAAGAATGGCCTGAGAAATGATCTGCCAAGAAGCCTGAGATGGTGAGAATTTGGCGGTGGTGGAGGTGGAACCAGCTGCGGGTGGCTACTGTTCCGTTTTCGGTGGTGAATAAAGGATCTGAGGGTCGACGTGGAGGGAATGTCTGACTCGGATATGGTTGGCTAGTGGTTTGTATAGGCTGGTTGGGGAGTTGAGGCGGAATAGGTAGATGGGGGTTAAGCGGCACTGGGAGGCTTTGCTCTTTTTGATTGTGAACACTAGGGTATTGTGATCGTGGATGGCTAGGTCTGATAGGCAGGGATGGATGCTGGGGTCGAATTTTTAGTTGGATGTTGTGAATTCTGAGCACTTGAGGAAGCCGTAAAATGCGAGGAGGAACATTGATTCTATGATGGAGGTGGTGGTTTGGTTGGGGTAGCCTGAACGGATGGTATGTAAGCAGGCGGCTAGAGGGGTAGGCGACTGGGAGGGAAGCGTGGTTCGAGGCGCTGTAGGCCTTTCAGTTGGAGGGTGATTTGGGGGTGATGTGTGAACGGATGGGCTGAGCCGGTGATGAGTTTGGTGAAAAATGAGATTCCGCAGAGGTATGCTCTGATTGTGGAAACTCTGGTTGAGTGTGTGGAGTGGCTGTATCTGATGTAGGCTGAGTGTAATGAGGTCAGTGGAAGGGAATGGGATGTTGTGGGTGTGGTGGAATGACCTGAATTTGGTCCACGCAAGTCCAGTAGGAAGATGCTGGGACTGCAGGATGAGGTGGCGGAAAGATGATGTCCAAAAATGGAGTGACCGGGACTGGGTGGGGGTCTTAGTGTGGAGCCAGTGTCTTGAAATTTTTAAACAGAAAATGGGAAAGTGAGTCAGCTATTGCGTTGTGGTAACCTGGGATGTGGGCTGCTTGGATGATGAACTGGTGTGTGACGGAAAGCCATGTGAGTCGGTGCAGGAGTGACATGATGGGGAGGGAGGAGGAGTGGCCTTTATTGATGATGTGGACTACGGTGTTGTCAGTGTGGATGAGGATGCTCTTGCTGTTACATTCGGGAGCCCATAGTGCGGCGGCTATAACTATGGGGTAGAGTTCGTAGAGGGCAGAGGTCTGGGTGTTGTCGGGGTCGAGTGGGTAGAAGTCTGGCCAGGGGGAGGGGATGGAGGGGTGACTACGAGAAAGTCATCTAGCAGGTTCATGACGAATGGGAGCTTATAGTTGTTGGTTCGTACCCAGCAGAGGGCCTCGGCGATGGTGTCGAAATGTTTTGGGTTACTTTTGCACCCGAAAGTGAGGTGTGTGGCAAAATAATGTTGGTCTTGCCAGCTGTCGGGATGGAGTGGCATGATCTTAAAAGCGGCGATGATGTCCACTTTGGCTAACCATGCTCCTTTGCCAGCGAGCCGGATAAGGTTGATGGCGCCGTCTACCGTGGAGTATTGCATGGAGAAATCTGGGCTGGGGATGAGACCGTTAACACAATGGGAGCCAAGGTTTCTAACATTTCTAGCTGTTGCTGGTGCCGCCGTTCACTTACGCTTTATTTTGAAGAGCCTCGGAAGCTTCGTGTGTGTGCATGTGAGTGTCTGCTGACAATTGAGGAAGATAATCCATTTGTTTACAAACGCTCGCGAAACTAAAATCCAAACCGGGGCCGACCATCGCGGTATTAGTGTCGCTGTGAAAACAAGCAGATCTCTGCTTCCCTGGCGTTCTTCTTCTTATTCAGAGATAAAGCCCTTTTTATGTTTCAGCATAGAATGGGAGTCTATGCAGCCTAGACACTCCATTTTGCTTCTGTGCGAGTCACGTTATGACATATGGACCAGGGTCTTTCACATGGTACACAACATGCGCGCAGCAGCACGCTGCAAAGTTAACCCATTGTCTCATCTCTCAACGAGACAACTGAGTTTTGGCACAGCGACCTCCAGTGGCCTTATCTCGTTACTGAACGAATTTGGCCCCATGAGTGTTAATGCTGGGGGTGGGTGTGCTGTGGGGAGATGAGGTCAATTATAATGCGAGTATTGAGTATTTTCGTGTGGCTATGCCGATGGGACTGATGCGGTAGGTGGGGAATGGTCGGGTGGAAAATGAGGTTGATGGGCGGGGGCAGCGAAGGTGCATTGGCTGGCTGGGTGGGCAGGGTTGCCACAGAGGTTGCAGGTCATGGCAGCCCTGCCTGCAAATATACGGCAATACAGCTTCAGTTCTATCTTTTGCCATAACTTTTGAACAGTTTGTCTTACAACTTACCTCCTACTTTCAGTAATAAATTTGGACCTCCACACACAAAGTATTACACTAAACAAAACAATATGCACTTACCGGTAAATGGGCAGATTTAGCTTAGCATGAGACCACTTTGTCATGTGTTGTGTATATTGTATAGTAAAAAACAAAGCTATACATTGTCTAATAACAGCCTATCCTCCCTGTCGAATGTTTATCTGTAGAGTATAAGTTACTATATGTGCAGTTTGTGAATTAAGTGTTACAAATCAATATGTTCTGTTCAATATGTATCTATAGATTATAAATCACTATGTGCTGTTCAATGTTTATCTATAGATTATAAATCACTGTTGTTCAGAGGTGAAGCAGACTGACTGACTGTTTTTGCTGTTGTTGCTGCAACGTCCAAGAGTTGAAACCAGCAAACATAGATATGCTATATTATACTGTATGAGTATATGCAATACTTTCATAATGAGATGTAACAATAAATAATGTTCAACAAACTTTCAATAACATGATAATGATTTAAACATTTGTATGATTCACAGACCCGATTCTCCAACAGTGAAGATTGACTGCTCTAAAGATGCACCTCCTTCAGACACTAATGAACCTGGACCTTCACACACACAGTATGTCAATCCTTCTAAATTTTGGAAAACATAATCAAATGTGGAGTTGTGTCATGATCCAAGGATCAGCATAACATAAAAAATGGTTTATTGTATGACCCATGGTTCAAGAGTTATAGGCCAAAACATGAAGCTTGCTGTTGTAGCGCCACCATGAGGCTGTTGTAGCCAAGTTTCATGGCAATTAGGTGTCTGCTGCATTCATGATTTGTTGCATTTTGGGCAAAACATGCCCTCCCAGAAACGTTGTATTGTATATTGCTATGATACTGCATAAAATATATGTGACTAGGTCTGGTACTTTGTTCCTTATGTCTGCATTGGTCATTTTTCTTTTTGTACAGATTATCCAAGTACAGAATCTAAGCTTTCATATGATGTATCATTTGTTGAAATTGGAGCATATTAGAAGACGTTATGGACATTTTAAACTGGTTGCACCATAAAACCCAAATTGCTTAAAAAGCCATTTGAATGCAAGGAACATTTTGACACCTCTAGGTAGCCAGAAGTGGGTGTGACAATGGGAGGGACAATAGGTACTTACCTACACCCCTAAATCACTCCCCCCAAGTCAAACCACACCCACAATGGTATAGCTGTCAACTTCAAATTTACTTTTATTCCACTACAATTATTTAAAACTACTATTTAGTAGTAGACCTGTGGTAATATATTGTGCTATAGTGCTTGCAGCCATGTCAGAAATAGTGGCCAGTGGTCTTTTCTACCTCCTCCCCTCCTTATATGCTTAGGGTGACCATATTCTGAATCCCCAAAAAGAGGACACTCTACCCGACACACACACACACACACATATATATATATATATATATATAGCCCAAAATAATCATATTTTAACTGGGGACCCCTCCACCCTGACGAGCAAAAACAGTTGAGGCATTACATTTTGTATAACATGGTTCTATTGAGAAAATAGCAGATCTACATGCTTGGTAGATCGGCTATTGTCACAATTTCTGCCTCTAATATTTGTTTAATTTGCCATTTTAGAGGTACTAAAAGGTATACTAAAAAGACCCTAAATTGTCACTTTAGAAATGTGCATATAACTCATACTGTTCAGTGTTGAGTGAGAAAACAATGTTGCACTTGCACATTAAGTTAATCATCTGGGGACCCTTCAACATAATTTGGGGACCCTCCATGGGTCCCGACCCACAGGTTAAGAACCACTGCCCTATACCACTAATATTATTAGTTATGTATTTATTTGTGAGGGGGTTCCAAATTGACCCTTTACAGATGGTCCACTGATTTAAAGTGCTCTTGACTCCTGTATGAACGTTCAGCTTAGTTTGTATACAAAGAAACTTAATAAAATATCTCTACGTTTTGGTCTAAAAGAGAGGTAACACAGAACGGAGAAATGTGTCCGTTCATGGGCTGCAGTGAGCTTGAGTAACAACTGAACTATAAAGCTGACGCCTCATTATCAAAACTAGTGCAAATGTAACGCTCTCTGTGTTAACTGTGTTAACGGCGAATGCAAGGAACATTTTGACACCTCTAGGTAGCCAGAAGTGGGTGTGACAATGGGAGGGACAATAGGTACTTACCTACACCCCTAAATCACTCCCCCCAAGTCAAACCACACCCACAGTGGTATAGCTGTCAACTTCAAATTTACTTTTATTCCACTACAATTATTTAAAACTACTATTTAGTAGTAGACCTGTGGTAATATATTGTGCTATAGTGCTTGCAGCCATGTCAGAAATAGTGGCCAGTGGTCTTTTCTACCTCCTCCCCTCCTTATATGCTTAGGGTGACCATATTCTGAATCCCCAAAAAGAGGACACTCTACCCGACACACACACACACACACATATATACATATATATTAGGGATGCGAAGATATACCGGTACGGATCGTAATCGCGATACAAACGTGCGCGATACGAGTGAATCGGTTCATTCAGGGTGGATCGGTACAACTGACGGCTGGAATCGTGATGTATCGTATCGTGAGTGTTTGGATCGGTACATTCCACGGTTGGATCGGTTTTTGCATAATAGTATTTCATTCTATACTGTGTTTCCGAGGCGCATTGAATGCCCCATCAGCCCTCCCCCCAAAAAGCACTTGTAGCGACTCTACAGACAGCGTCTTTTACAGCAGCACTGTGCCACTGGCTGCTCAGCGGAGCGCAGTGAACACCCGACCCGACGGAATGCAGAGACAGACAGACAGCACTCGTGAGCCCACTGGTTAAACATGCAAGATTAGTACCACGTTTAGCTTTATAACATCCCTCCCTGTCCAATGTTCGCTGATGTGATCCGTTGTTGTGTCACTGGACTGGAGCACGCTGCGTGATATTATGATCCACATTCCACACCCGTTTGTTCTTCTTGTCGAGTCTGCGACGGAATTGATTTAAACAAAGCAGAAGCTTCCACGCTTTATCTACACACACGTATGAACTATAACAACGATACTGGGCGTGCAGCTAGCGATTAAAACAAAGTATTTGACACTGTTTCACAACTTGTTACTGTAGCAGGCAGAACACTCTTCTGCTGCTGCTGTTCCCTCTGCAAAGAGAGGCTGGAGCCTGATTTATACTTGGCAGCTCGACGGTGTCGCGCACGCACCTAAATAGCAGACCTACAAGCTCACAACGTGACGCGTTGTGACTCAAATATCTACGTTTTGAAACATTTTGGCTAGAAATGGCAAAATCCTAGATTATATTCATACAATATAATAATAATACAGGTCAAGGATCCTTAACTGAGAAGAGAGAGATCAAGCAGGGACCCCCACTGTAGGCTATTTTATACTACTGTAGGCTATTATATAAAACTGTTGCAGATTAAAACTTGTCAGAGACTTGTTTGACAGCACTATTTCATCAGTGACATTAATACATTACTATGTTGTGTTTATTTGTTCACACATTATCTTTTCTATTAATATGATGGATTTATGTTATTCATTATAATCCATGAATTATTATCTCTTAAACCCTCAATAAGTGTTAATGTATTGGCTAATGTTCCCCCATAGGGTTGCTACTTGCTAGGGTTCAATGGTTACTGTAAAAACGAACTATTAATATTTGGCCGCCTCACATAACTCTGAGGACCCTAGGGGTCCCTGACCACCTGTTGAGGATGTAATGATGTATAATAATGATATAATGATATAGTATTAATCAAACAATTCTACCAGCCAGCAAGGAGTGTTCTCCCAGATTTCAATAAGTTGGATTGTTAGACAGAGCCAGTGAAACAATAAATTGTTTGGAAATTAAATGTAATGCATTTTTAGTAATTTTTTTGGGGGGGAAATTTACATGGGCTTTAATATAAATCCTTTGCATTGTGTTGAATCGCACCGAATCGTGAATCGTATCGCATCGTAAGCACCAGGGGTGTATCGCAAAATATCGTGAATCATATCGCATCGTATCGGGTTCAGGGGTGTATCGTGATGTATCGTATCGGCAAGATTTCAATGTATCGCAATTATATCGTATCGCTGGGAGTGTATCGTGATGCGTATCGTATCGCCTCAGTGGTCGAGATTCACATCCCTAATATATATATATATATATATATATATATAGCCCAAAATAATCATATTTTAACTGGGGACCCCTCCACCCTGACGAGCAAAAACAGTTGAGGCATTACATTTTGTATAACATGGTTCTATTGAGAAAATAGCAGATCTACATGCTTGGTAGATCGGCTATTGTCACAATTTCTGCCTCTAATATTTGTTTAATTTGCCATTTTAGAGGTACTAAAAGGTATACTAAAAAGACCCTAAATTGTCACTTTAGAAATGTGCATATAACTCATACTGTTCAGTGTTGAGTGAGAAAACAATGTTGCACTTGCACATTAAGTTAATCATCTGGGGACCCTTCAACATAATTTGGGGACCCTCCATGGGTCCCGACCCACAGGTTAAGAACCACTGCCCTATACAACTAATATTATTAGTTATGTATTTATTTGTGAGGGGGTTCCAAATTGACCCTTTACAGATGGTCCACTGATTTAAAGTGCTCTTGACTCCTGTATGAACGTTCAGCTTAGTTTGTATACAAAGAAACATAATAAAATATCTCTACG
Organism: Nannobrachium achirus; assembly: GCF_963921795.1. NCBI lineage: Eukaryota > Metazoa > Chordata > Actinopteri > Myctophiformes > Myctophidae > Nannobrachium > Nannobrachium achirus. The sequence goes on along the minus strand of NC_137821.1, from coordinate 58,284,771 downwards.
TTTTGGTCTAAAAGAGAGGTAACACAGAACGGAGAAACGTGTCCGTTCATGGGCTGCAGTGAGCTTGAGTAACAACTGAACTATAAAGCTGACGCCTCATTATCAAAACTAGTGCAAATGTAACGCTCTCTGTGTTAACGGCGACTGCTTCTCATAATAAACAGCCAGCGCTAGCGCAAAGCTAACGCTATAGCGTATCTCGCAGCTCGGCCACTCGTCTGTAGTAAAACATAAAGCCCCGCCGCTCTCGAACGCTTCTTGCCTTTTGTGAACAGTATATCCAAAAAGTAAAGGTCCTATGCTGGTCTCTCATCTGTTTACTTCATAAGCGTGGAAGAAAATCGAAGCAGCTTGTTGAAATAAAGTTTATATCGCTCATTTTGTCAGCCGGTCCTTTGTTTTTAGACACGCTACCTCCCCTGGTCACGTGGTATAGACACAACGAATAATAGAGGGGAAAATAATGCACCGGCTGACAAAATGAGCGATATAAACTCTTTATTTCAACAAGCTGATTGGATTTTCTTCCACGCTTGAAAAGTAAACAGTTGAGAGAAGTGTATAGGACCTTTACTTTTTGGACAGAATGTTCACAAAAGGTAAGAAGCGTTCGTGAGCGGCGGGGCTTTATTTTTTACCACAGACGAGAGGCTGAGATGTGAGATACGCTGTATAGCGTTAGCTTCCCACTAGCGCCGGCTGTTCCATTACGAGAAAACATCATCGCTGCGTCTTTCTTTGTGTGCCCGAGAGCGACTCAGAGAGTCAGACCACGACGTATAAATCAAAAAATAAATCCTTCCAGAATGCTGTCTTCTGCAAACCAATAACATTAGCGAGATGAAGTTAGTCACTGAGAGTGTTTACACACTAGAACCAGATGCACCACGCTGTATGGGGCGGTGCTCAAAGCGTGAAATTCGATACAATGAGTTCTCAGAGCGCAATCTCTCCTCCCCCAAAAACAAAGTACAATTCCTTACAAAAGCAGCCTAGTTTAACAAATAAAAATAGCCATTGTAGTACCTTAAAACAACTATCTTTTGACACGAAACCCTTGTTCTAAATTCGAACTTGTGTGAATTGAAAAAAAAAAAAGAAAAATACAAAAAATGACATTGACTTTTCTACTGTTTTAAAATCGCCGACATTTGGACGGTTCCTCCAGCCTCAGTCACATATACTGTGAAAAAGGAAGGTTTCGAGAAGTGTTCAAACACAATCAAAATGTATTAAAAAGGAGCTCCTGAGCAGCAACACTATACCATCACAGCATAGGTTCCAACTCCTGCATACAGTTGACACAGCTAGTCCTCTTATACATTTCAGAGAGACATCAAAATAGATCAGAGTCGAGTTGACAAATGTCCATATAAGGCTCTTTGGTCAGGAATATACAATACAGGACATGACATTCTGGTGTACAGGTGAAGGAATGACTCACTCAACAGTTGCTCTTAAGCTTAGAATAGAAACCCCTGACATGACACTAACCCAATGACATGACATTCTGGTAACCTTAAAGATAAAATAAAGATTACATTTTTAGAATTCTATTACAGTTGAAAGCCAAACGTTGCCAATCAGAAGGGACTTTGAAAGAGCTGACAGATAGATTATGATCACGTAACCACAGAGAGGCTTTGTTTGTGAGCCCCGCCCCCGCATGGAGGACCATGGATGTGTGTCAGACCCCAGACCTGCACGTACATCATAACTTTATGTGATGATGCATGCTTAAAAATAACAGATCTACAAGCTAACATCCTGTACCATCGCACAGTGTTGATAGCTTGTAAATCTGTTCTTTTTTCGCATGTGACATGCACCTTCTCTACCGGTTAAAATGTGCTGCTCCACAGATCTGTAGCATGTCTGCTGGACACAGACACACCACTGTGCAGGCTCATAGACCCATACAGTGAAGAGAGCGCTTTTATCTCGGTCAGAAACAAAAATAAATCATGCTCATTGTAACAAGTGAAGCAGTGTTATTTGGATGAGTAATATCATATTACATATTACGAATATGTAATAATATTAGTATGTTTTGGCAGAGTAATAAGTTACACTACTCATTACTGTGTAAAGTAATTGCGACTGTAGGTCGCAGTTAACTATGAAAACCGGCACATTGTGTCCTTATCTTGTCCATGAGCTAAAGACCCTCAATGTCTTTAGCTGCTGACCTGTTGTGACATCACATTGTGACATCACATTCCATCCATGTCCTTTGACAAAGCGAAGCCATTGGTTGCTATGCAGCGCAAATGACACAATATGGGTCCTTGGCATGGGTGTTGCCATCATAGATTGAAATGCAAACGGGGGAGGCTATTGGCTGCCAACGGTCGCAACCGGAGAATGTGCTCGGAGCCTCCCGAAATACAGCACAAGAAGAAGCACACAGCTGGCTGGTATCAGTTTAGTTGGCCACGCCCCCCGCAACTTTATCATCAATTTTAACATAAATGGGACCTTATTTTCACAAAACGCATATCATCGTGATTGAAAGGCAATTTTTAACTAGCGATAGGAACCATAAAGTATTCATGAAAATGTTAATTAAGGTTAGAACACGAAAGGGGGAAATGAATGGGATCCAAAGGAGAACAATTCTTTTTGCAACCGGCCAGGGGGAAAACAGCGTAACTAGCGGCCAATCATAGGAAGTTTTAGTTCATTTTAAATCGGCGGAACTCTCCCCCTGGTATGCCCATATATGGAGATCCCTGATGTCATCAATATTAAGCCCAAAGCTTGGAATGCCCATATATGGACATGTTGTGTGAGTCTCATGTGGTCCTATGTTATAGAAAACATGAGACATGAGAGGTCTATAATATAAGACATCTATGATGTGAGACGTCAGTCATATCCATATTTGGGAACATTTTGTACACATTCTGTCCAACTTAAACAACCAACCGCAACTCGAATCACACTTGCAAATTAATTCCGTCCTGTGCAAATTCCGTCCTGCGCGACCTCGCACTAAAGCCTTCCGTACGAATCGGGATATCTGGCCTTACAACCCAGATATCTCAACGTTATACAGGGATCTTCAGATACATTATCCATAAGCATGAGGGTCGACATCTCGGTTAAGTTCTTACCGGACACCACTGCAGTGGGTCCTAATCCTGGAAAACCAGTCCCTTTGAGTAGTATTTTATAAAAATATCATTAAGTAACTTGTTACTGCCCAACACTGCACAATGTGCACATACATCATGTGTATTTATGATATAGTCATATCTTCTAACCCAACACTGCATATACATAATATATATATTCTCGTCCACAGAGAGAGGACTTGTGTTCTGATCACACCTGGACTGAGGACATCCCGTCAAACCACAAGTGGACAAAGTAAGACTGGACACTAGTGATGCGCGGGTCATCTTTTTTTCATATTCACGACCCACAGCCCGCACGAAACGTAACCCGCCCGCGCCGCAGAACAATATATAAATCAACGAATCCGCCCGCCCCGCAACCCGCATTTAAAAAAAGATTGTATATCATCTCCACAATAGCTCATCTTTATATACGGCTCTTCTAAGTACCCAAAGTCGCTTTACAGAAAGGTCTACAGTGTCAGTAGCACAATATTATGGGGTTATCTTTGTGCCATAATTAATTCGTATTCGTACTTTTCCTTTTTTTTACTCGTAAACATTTTCACCCAAAAAATGACACGTAAACAAATTAATTTGAAAAAAATATCCGTAAAAAAAAAAAAGTATTAATGTTTTTTTGGAAGCTGCAGTGATTATTATGCCAAAACTAAAAAACAAGCCAAAATACGAATATTTTCTTACTGTTTTACGAGTTGTTTTTTTGGTTACTTCATCACGAATGCTTTCATCATCTGCACGACTACGAATCTCAGTCAGCAGTTAGGAAACTGACAAAAATGATGTGAGGCCTGTCCCACTAGCCAATCAAAAGGCTCCGGAGTTGGCATGGCAACCAGCTGTTGCCATGTCTTCTAAAAGTGAGTACTCTGGGCTTTCTTATCCATAATTTTAGCTAATTCCATCACCAGTCCCTATGGAAGTCTAAATGCTCAAAAAATAATACATAAATAATACAATGAAATGAAATAAAATAAATAACAAAATGATATAAATAAAAAATACATAGTTCTATAGATCTAGGGAGTCATCCATATGTTTTCAGATCTATATGCCCATCACCATGTTCTATCAATAGATCTATGGAGTCATCATATGTTTTATTGTACTTATTTTAAATAAAGGGGCCTCGGCATCGGCCGAGGGACCCCCCAGGGACCCCCTGGAGCTCCGGGGACCCCCGTGGACCCCCTGGCGCCGCCGCTAAGGGGCTCCGAAGGGGCCCAAAAATAGGAGCGGCACTTTCATGGGAAATTCGGGACTTTGACCGTGCGGACCCCCTCCATGGGTGACGGGACCGGGGCAAACGTGACAGCGCGGCCTGGTGGCGCCCCCCCGGTACTGCAGTGCAAATAAAAACCCATAACTCGGGCTAGGAGTGACCGTTCGAGACGGGACCGGTACCCACACGTCCGGATCGGGGCCCCGGAGCCGGCCGTGGCGGAGCGCCACCTGGTGTCTGAACGCCGGTACTGCAGGCGGGTAAAAAAGGCCGTAACTCTGCCACCGGGAGAGACGGGGCCGGCAGCAGGGGGGTCCCCCGAGGGGTACCCCACCCCGGACGGACGGACGGACGGACGGACGGACCAAAAAGGAAGTGCCCTTCGCCAAACAGGAAGTGCCTCTATATCTCATGAACCGTTTGTCGTACAGACGCGTGGGTGGCGTCATATGACTTGATTAGGAGTCCTTGACCTTAATTGGTGCAACAGGAAGTGCCCTTTGCCAAACAGGAAGTGCCTCTATATCTCATGAACCGTTTGTCGTACAGACGCGTGGGTTGCGTCATATGACTTGATTAGGAGTCCTTGACCTTAATTGGTGCAACAGGAAGTGCCCTTCGCCAAACAGGAAGTGCCTCTATATCTCATTAACCGTTTGTCGTACAGACGCGTGGGTGGCGTCATATCACATGATTAAGAGTCCTTGACCTTAATTGGTGCAACAGGAAGTGCCCTTCGCCAAACAGGAAGTGCCTCTATATCTCCTGCACCTTTTGTCGTAGAGATGCGTGGGTGGCGTCATATCACATGATTAAGAGTCCTTAACCTTAATTGGTGCTTCCTTCGCCAAACAGGAAGTACCCTCGCCAAACAGGAAGTGCCTCTATATCTCATGAACCGTTTGTCGTATAGACGCGGGGGTTGTGTCATAAGACTTGATTAAGAGTCTTTAACCTTAATTGGTGCTTCCTTAACCAAACAGGAAGTGCCCTTTGCCAAACAGGAAGTACCTCTATATCTCAAGAACCGTTTGTCGTACACTTGTGGGTGGTGTCACTGTCATACGACTTGATTAAGAGTCCTTCAGCAGTGATGACCGGGCCCTCGCAGCTCTACCCACGTCACAAGGGGCAGCAGCCAATCAGAAGAGGATGCAGGGCTAGTTAAACCAATTAAGCTGAAGGACTCTTAACACATTGGCCGCCATTTTAACATACCTCCGTACTCCCACCTGCCATTCGTCTCCATAGACTTCCATGTAATTCATAGTGCACGGATAATGCACACCCATGCCTAGATAATGCACCACGTGTGTCCACATTGCTCACAGCTTTCAAACAAAAAAATCCGAATGGAAATCCGTTCAGGCATTCTTGAGATAGCAGCCATTATGTTTAACAAATATGGCTGCCAAAATGGCTGCCATGCTTGAAAGATGGGGTTGCTATGGGGGTTAAACATGCAATTTCGCGATTGCTATCATGCCTACTCAGTTTTTTGGGGTCAAAAAAGTTTTTTGAAAAAAAAAAATTGAAAAAAAAAAAAAAAGTTTTTTTTTTTTTTTGTCTCGGGACTATCGGGCCTGGCGGGGAAAGACATTGGAATAATCTCGGGACTATCGGGCCTGGCAGGGAATGAGTTAATCAAGTCATAGACCACCCACAAGTGTATGACAAACGGTTCATGAGATATAGAGGTACTTCCTGTTTTGCAAAGGGCACTTCCTGTGTGGCGAAGGAAGCACCAATTAAGGTTAAGAACTCTTAATCATGTGATATGACGCCACCCACGCGTCTGTACGACAAACGGGTCGATGATATATAGGGGCACTTCCTGTTTGGCGAAGGGCACTTCCTGTTGCACCAATTAAGGTCAAGGACTATTAATCATGTGATATGACGCCACCCACGCGTCTGTACGACAAACGGTTCATGAGATATAGAGGCACTTACTGTTTGGCGAAGGGCACTTCCTGTTGCAACAATTAAGGTCAAGGACTATTAATCATGTGATATGACGCCACCCACGCGTCTGTACGACAAACGGTTCATGAGATATAAAGGCACTTCCTGTTTGGCGAAGGGCACTTCCTGTTGCACCAATTAAGGTCAAGGACTCCTAATCAAGTCATATGACGCAACCCACGCGTCTGTACGACAAACGGTTCATGAGATATAGAGGCACTTCCTGTTTGGCAAAGGGCACTTCCTGTTGCACCAATTAAGGTCAAGGACTCCTAATCAAGTCATATGACGCCACCCACGCGTCGTACGACAAACGGTTCATGAGATATAGAGGCACTTCCTGTTTGGCGAAGGGCACTTCCTTTTTGGTCCGTCCGTCCGTCCGTCCGTCCGTCCGTCCGTCCGGGTTGGGGTACCCCTCGGGGGACCCCCCTGCTGCCGGCCCCGTCTCTCCCGGTGGCAGAGTTACGGCCTTTTTTACCCGCCTGCAGTGCCGGCGTTCAGCCACCACGGCCGGCTCCGGGGCCCCGAGCCGGACGTGTGGGTACCGGTCCCGTCTCGAACGGTCACTCCTAGCCCGAGTTATGGGTTTTTATGTGCACTGCAGTACCGGGGGGCCGCCACCAGGCCGCGCTGTCACGTTTGCCCAGGTCCCGTCACCCATGGAGGGGGTCCGCACGGTCAAAGTCCCGAATTTCCCATGAAAGTGCCACTCCTATTTTTGGGCCCCTTCGGAGCCCCTTAGCGGCGGCACCAGGGGGTCCACGGGGGTCCCCGGAGCTCCAGGGGGTCCCCGGGGGGTCCCTCGGCCGATGCCGAGGCCCCTTTATTTAAAATAAGTACAATAAAACATATGATGACTCCATAGATCTATTAACACTAATAGTGCCTCTTAATCTGAAGGTTGCTTGGTGCCTCGGTGCCACGCCGTTTCCTCCATAGGCCGCCGCTATTATTTTGAAGGGCTGGAAGGGGGTTGTTTTAGTTTTTTTGGATTATCACTTGACGGCAACGATTACGTCATCTAGTCACATGACAGTGTGAGCCCAGAAGAGAACATGGCTGCGCCCAGCGTTTGTGTACAGTACTGGAGAGTGGAGACCATCCTTTGTATAAGAATGTCCCTTTTGGAGAAAATGAGGTCTCTTTATGGGCCTCTCAATGGATTTACTATGGAGGACGTTAACTTCGCGTGCACGCCCGACGTGCGTTGTAAACAAATCGCGGACATTACCGATGCGGGCGGGACCGGAGCGACGTACAGTAAGTAATAATATCTTTACTGTATATACAGTAAGATTGACAGTCCTCACCGTCAACGGCGCCATGGTATTAACCCTTTCAATGACGGTGAGCGCCGTCTACAGCAGCAGAACAGTTAATAGAACATGGGGATGGGCATATAGATCTGAAAACATATGGATGACTCCCTAGATCTATAGAACTATGTATTTTTTATTTATATCATTTTGTTATTTATTTTATTTCATTTCATTGTAGTATTTTTGTATTATCTTTTGAGCATTTAGACTTCCATAGGGACTGGTGATGGAATTAGCTAAAATTATGGATAAGAAAGCCCAGAGTACTCACTTTTAGAAGACATGGCAACAGCTGGTTGCCATGCCAACTCCGGAGCCTTTTGATTGGCTAGTGGGACAGGCCTCACATCATTGGCTCTCTGCCTATCATGTGATTTTTGGCAGTTTCCTAACTGCTGACTGAAATTCGTAGTCGTGCAGATGATGAAAGCATTCGTGATGAAGTAACCAAAAAAACAACTCGTAAAACAGTCAGAAAATATTCGTATTTCCTAACTGCTGACTGAGATTCGTAGTCGTGCAGATGATGAAAGCATTCGTGATGAAGTAACCAAAAAACAACTCGTAAAACAGTAAGAAAATATTCGTATTTTGGCTTGTTTTTTAGTTTTGGCATAATAATCACTGCAGCTTCCAAAAAAACATTCATACTTTTTTTTTTTTACGGATATTTTTTTCAAATTAATTTGTTTACGTGTAATTTTTTTGCTGAAAATGTTTACGAGTCAAAAAAGGAAAAGTACGAATACAAATTAATTATGGCACAAAGATAACCCCATACAATATTGTCATGGGCTAAATAAACAAACGTGTTGTTCAAATTGGGGTTTAGCCTAAAAGACATTCATTCAAAGACTTTCATTCTCTCCAAATCGTCGGGGTAAGAATGGCGTTTCAGGTTTTATGACAATCATATTTATACAGCGCCTCACACTTTAAACAGACAGCAAAAGACGGACAATATTAAATCCTGTTGGTTATTGATTAATCACCAGATTGGAGAGATGCATGGGAGCGACTGGAGTCTCGAGGTGAGCGTGCGGTTCATTCAGTCAAAAAATCCGTCTCACTTGCGAAAGTTGTGTTTCAAATCGTATCCGTTGACTGGCTGGTTTTATAACTTAACCGACACAAAGTATTATAAACGGACTTGTGTAGATGACAGAGACATAAGTGAAATCCTGATCAGCGACATGCACTGAATTGTTTGTGCATCTTCTCTGCTGTGCTCACGACCTCACGTTGTGTCAAATGTTGGCAAAATGTGGTTAGCGGCCCCAACAGGAGCGGAATTGGGACGGTCCTCGCACCAAGGAGCGGAGGAGAAACCTCGCTCCTCTCTGGCGCATTTTAAAACTTGCTCGCTCGTCGTGCTCGTATTCAAACGTTGATTATTCTTATTTATTTTTTGCACATGAGAGTGGTGATAACCCGCCGCCCGCCAATGGAGTCTGAAAACCTTGACCCACCCACCCGCATGCGGGCGGGTTGGCGGGCGGGTGGGGGCACCGGGTCGATCCGTGCATCACTACTGGACACAGTTTGCAATAATTATTATTATAATTGTGGGCTCGTCTGAAAGATGAGATCAGTATGTTATACCAAAACTTTATAGGTCAGGTTTATTCTAAAAAGAATGACCGACAGTACAAAGGTAGGGCGTTAAGCCAATGAATGGTGGTGACATCACCACCAACAATTGCGACCTGATAAAAATAACAACACCACCCACATGAAATCTTTATATAGTAAAGGTTTGTGGGCTCGCTGAAAGTGTATGTTCTCCCAGGCCAGTATGTTCACCCAAATCTTTATATATTAAGGTTATTCTAAAAAAATAAATAAGAATAAAACGTCCGAAAGTACAAAGGCAGGGCCTTTAGCCAATGAGGGAGCAGCGAGCCCACACTGTTTTGTAGGAACAGTATTTCTAGTTTTTACTGACATGCATAAAGGACAGAAGGGCGTTTCATTAATAATGTCCATACACAGCTGTAAGAATGTAAAGCTATGAATGAAGCTGAATGTTTAAAATGTCTTCATTGTCTTATCAAAGCAGGTGTCAGTCCACAGGAGGATTTAAAGGTTTATAAGGTCGGTTTGAACCGTCTTGATCGTGTGACATACGTCACTGAAGTGTCCTCCCTCAGCAGCATCTTCACAGAGCTCCACATCTCAGTGGGAGAGACTGAAGGGGTTAATACCCAACATGAGGTCTGGCAGCTAGAGGCAGCTTCCAAGAAGAAGACCCTCCATGACAAACCAATCAAATGCAGTGACATCTTTAAGCCCCTCATCCTTGGCAGAGACAAACCCATCAGAAGAGTTCTGACCAAGGGCATTGCTGGCATTGGAAAAACATTCTCTGTGCGTAAGTTGACTCTGGACTGGGCAAGGGGTTTGGAAAATCAAGATGTCATTCTCCTGGTTCCCTTCTCATTCCGGGAGCTGAACTTGGTCAGAAATGAGAGGCACAGTCTTCTCTCACTGATACATCGTTTCCACCCAGAATTAAAGAAGGTCACAGCAGAGCAGCTCGCTGTCTGGAAAGTTGGCTTAATCTTTGATGGTCTGGATGAAAGCAGGTTCCCGCTGAAATTCGAGAACATTCGCATTGGTTCTCATGTCTTCCAAGAGAATGACCTTGTTTCTGATGTCACAGTGACATCATCAGTGGATTTGCTGTTGACAAACCTCATCGAGGGGAATCTTCTCCCTAACGCCCTCCTCTGGATAACTACCAGACCTGCAGCAGCCAATCAGCTCCCTCCTGATTGTGTTGACCTGGTGACAGAAGTACGAGGGTTCACAGACCCCCAGAAGGAGGAGTTCTTCAGGAAGAGATTCAGTGATGAGAAGCTGGCCAGCAAAATCATCTCACACATGAAGGCATCAAGGAGCCTCCACATCATGTGTCACATCCCAGTCTTCTGTTCCATCACTGCTACCGTTTTGGAGGACATGTTGAAGACAGACGAGACAGAAAAGCTGCCTACAACCCAGACTCAGATGTACAGCCACTTCCTGTCGGTCCAGACAAAGAGGAAGAATCTGAAGTATGCTGAGAGTCATGATGTGAATCAACAACAGCTCATGGAGAAGGACAGGGAGGTTCTTCTGAAGCTGGGCAGGCTGGCGTTTGAACATCTGGAGAAAGGCAGCATCATGTTCTACCAAGAAGACCTGGAAGAGTGTGGTCTTGATGCGAAAGACGCCTCGCTGTACTCAGGACTGTGCACAGAGATCTTCAAGAGAGAGAGTGTGAGCTTCCAGAAAACAGTGCACAGCTTTGTTCATCTGAGCATCCAGGAGTTTCTGGCTGCAGTCTACCTGTTCCACTGTTTCACACAGAAGAACAAGAAGGTGCTGGAGACGTTCCTGGGAACAGGAGGCATCCCAGGCATTTTACGGAGAAGAGGAGATAGGTCCCTGGAAGGCTACCTGAAGAGAGTCATGGAAAAATCCCAGAAGAGTAAAAATGGCCACCTGGACCTCTTTGTCCGCTTCCTTCATGGCCTCTTACTGGAGTCCAACCAGAGTCTGTTAGGAGGCCTAGTGGGTCAGACGGAAGACAGTCCAAAGAGCATCCAGAGAATCATCAACAACCTGAAGGAGATGACCACTAAGGACCACTCTCCTGAGAGAATGATCAACATCTTCCACTGTTTGATGGAGATGAACGACCACTCAGTATTTCAGGAGATCCAACGGTACCTGAAGTCAGGGGACAGATCAAAGACAGAACTGTCTCCATCCCAGTGTTCAGCTCTGGCCTTCATGCTGCAGATGTCAGAAGAGGTTCAGGATGAGTTGTACCTGGACAAATACAACACATCAGAGGAGGGGCGACGGAGACTGATCCCAGCTGTAAGGAACTGCAGAAAGGCTCGGTTAGTATTCATGGTAATAAAAAATGTACTAGAATATAGTCAATCTACCCTCACACCACTAATCTATAACTAGATATGATGGTTAACATAAAACATTCTCAAAGTGTGCTCCGGGGTCCCCCGGGGGTCCTGTTCCAGGGGGTCAGCCAGTGGCTAATAATAAAAACAAAGTAAGTTAAACTAGTAAGTAAAATTATGTCTGGTAGCTGATCTACAAGCTCACAGTTGTGAGGTGCTCATTGCTGTTATAAATCAGGCTTTATAACCCAGCTCTCTATGGAAAAATAAATACAAACATATGTTATGTTTTAGTGCTAAGTTTTATATTGTATTCACTGAAATATTCACTGTATTGTAACTAACAGCAACAACTTTAATTATTTGCATAATAAATACATACATAAATGCAATAACTACATTATAAAACACATACTATATAGTGCTTTTTTGTCCAAAGGGTGGCACTATATAAAAGGTTGTGGGGACACTTCATCAGTAGGGTTAATTCTCCAGGGAGCATCAATGTGCTCCATAAGTTTCATGACAATCCTCACATTAGATTTTCAAACATCATGTGTGCAAGTGGACATTTTGGCCTAAAGGTGGCACTAGAGTAGAGGTCATGAGGTCAGTAAAAGTAATAGGTTTAATCCTGTAGGGAGAATAAATGTGATCAAGAAGTTTCATGACAATCTGACCAGTACATTTAGAAATGTTGTGACAGTGAACAGTTATACCTAATGGTGATGCTATTTGAACACTAAAATATGCAGAGGTCATCCTCTGGGGGGCATGAAGGTTCACATTCTTTATTTATATTATTCTTTTCAATATATGTTGTTGTTTATGTAAGCTCTCAATGTTTGACATATTGTGAGCTTGTACTGGTAGATCAGGGGTGCCCAAAAGGTAGATTGTGATCTACCAGTAGTAGGTTTTTTTTTTTTGTTTTTTTTTTATAATTTTTATCCCACAATTTTGCAACCCATTTCTCACCCAGTGCCAATTGCCTATGTAATCCTGGGCTTTGCTCTCCCTCTGCCGCACCTGGGGAGACACGGACTGACCTCATGCTTCCGTCAATGCATGATCACCAGAGATGGGAAAAGTACTCACATTCTGTACTTAAGTAAAAGTAAAAGTACTTGTGAAAAAAACGACTTTGGTAAAAGTAAAAGTACTCATTCCAAATAATTACTTGAGTAAAAAGTATGTGCTTTGAAAAGTACTTTTAAAGTAAAAGTAAAAGTATTTTTACCGTATATTTCTAGAATTTGAAGGATATTAAAATTAAAAGATCCCCACCAAACACATCTTAAAACTGGCCCAGAATGACACAGAACTTGACAGAAGCACTATACTTTATCCAGCATCAATGTGATAAAAAAAACACTGCCACTGACTCACCTAGCTTTGGAGGTTCAAAAAGAACGCATTTCTAACGCGTGTGCATTACAGGAGCATCATGGCCAAAGTCTTGTGTTTTTGTGTTTATAAATCCATAGAGTTATAGCAGTTATAATCCATGTGAATGTTGTGTTGACATATTTGAAAGCCATGACGAGATGGTAATGGTTCACAGCATTGTTATGGTAGAATTAAACCAGGCTTCCTCTGAAAACCGTGGATTTCTAAATAAGAGCATGAGGTATTTGGCTATTATGTAGGCTATGTGGTTAGTTTTATTTGTTAGTCTAGTTACAGGAAGTTAATACACCGGTGCTTGCCTACTTGACACAGTGTGAATCTCTCACTCAGCCAGCATCAGAGCGTCACCGCAGCTTCTATGCATGATAATCAAGCGCTCTAATCATTTTGTTTGATCTAGCTGCCACGCATCGGCGCAACATTAACATAACACCAAAGTAGCAAGCCTGTTTTGAAAATGTAGCAGAGTAAAAGTACAGATACTTGTGTTAAAATGTAACGGATAAAAGTAAAAAGTACTCCAAAAAATAAATACTCAGTAAAGTACAAAGTTCTGAAAAATGTTGTACTTTGTTACTTCCCATCTCTGATGATCACAAAGGCTATGCAGGTAGACCACATGATATGGGCTATGCAGGTAGACCACATGATATGCCCTAAAATATATAGGCTATAATTAAACTTGATTTATTGACATCAAGAAGGGCTGGTCAACTCCCTTCGTGGCTTCTAAAATAGGCAAACCCCCAATGCAATGATTTGTTTTCGAGAGTCAGTTGCATTACAAAGGACCCGAAAACCTACCACTTCCATACAGAATGGGTAGAATACTTTTTTCCCCCCACTATTTCCATATTTTTCCACCTGCTATTTAAATGCGTTTGACACCAGTGCTTCTATTCCAAAGCCCTCTCAGGTATAGTTTTTTGGGTGGGTAGATCATGTTGAGCTGGTCATTTTAAAACCCCTGCGGTAGATCTTCTATTTTGGCTGAACAGCCCAGAATAGGGTCATAGGCCATATGGTGGCGCTTTACCAAACACCGTTTCTAGCTAGCTAGAAGATCTCTTTGTTAACTTCATAGACAGTGAAAGTGGTCTAATGGTAGCCTGGTAACCAGACAACACAACACCACCCCCGATACGAAGTATGAGGCTGGCCCACCAGGCTAGTCTAATGGGTTTGATTTTACATTTAATCTTTACAGACTTGCTGGCTGTGACCTCAAAAAGACAGACTGGGAAGTTGTGGCTTCAGCTCTCAGCTCTAATCCTTCACATCTAACAGAACTGGACCTCAGTGGGACCAAATTGGACCATTCATCCATGGAGCTGATCTCTGCTGGACTAAAGAGTCCACATTGTAGACTGCAGGTCCTAAGGTCAGACTAATTTACCACCATTATTTGTATTAGTTTAGTTTTACTATTTATCATGTGATTAAAACTTAACAGGATGTGTATGTGTGATTTTCTTGACATGACAAAATTGTTACTGGGAAGGAAGAATATAGATCCGCACACTGTTCAGTAGCTCCAGCGACAATTTTATTTAAGTAGAAACAATGTTTCGACCCTTACGGGTCTTCATATGGTGTGTATTTTTGGTTCAGCACCTGAAACATTTTTGGAGATGTGCGTGCTTCCCTCCTTGCTCTTGTTGTTAACAGCCCTCATAACACTTACACCTTGAATCAAGATGAGATGTGATTTTTCTGTTTCTCAGTCTTGTCTTCAGTGTTTAGTGATGGCTTGTTTCACTTCTAGAATTTGGCAACACTGGAGTCTCTGTATCTGCACCATAGACTCCAATGTATTTCACAGAACACAGTCAGTGTGCAGCAGGAGTCAGGACAAACACAACACACAGAGACACAACCACAGCACGCACCATAGCCCATGTTCTCATCATACCGGTTGTTTAAAAGGCTATTTAAAAATAATTAAGAGTGTCAGCCGACCTGGCGTTTATGTAAATACACTGTATATTGCGTCGCAAACACTGAGGCCATCATGCAGGGACGATCAAGTGTGATGCCATTTGGAAGCACACACGGCTATTTAATTAACTGCATGTAAACACGGGTAGCGGGGCGAGCGATTTTTTTTTTATATAATGACGGGTAACAAGTAGGTCCGCGGATCACACACACACACACGCACGCACGCACGCACGCACGCACGCACGCACGCACGCACGCACGCACGCACGCACGCACACACACACACACACACACACACACACACACACACCTTTCTTGCCTTGGCTGCAGCAAAGTCTTGTATAATTCTGGAGTATTCCAAATCGCGAGCTATTTTGTGCTCGATAGCTATTTCTGCTAGTCATTGAGACGGTCTTGAGACATGCTTGACCTCATGTAGTTCTTCAGGAGCTTCAATTTGGAAAAGCTTCTCTCGGCAGAGGCCACGGTTACTGGCACAGTCAACAGTATGCGAAGGGCAACACTAAGGTTTGGATACATATCCAAGACGCTTTTCTCGTAAAGGTAACACAACACGCCAAATGGAGATTTAGGCTTGTTTTGGGGATAGCTGTTGACAACTAGAAAAGAAAATTTCTAAGAACTTTTAAGTGTGCCTGCAGCTCGCTAAGTGTGTGCAACCTTGTGTAAAGGTTGGTGTTAGCATTAGCATTATATTTTTTAACATTGGCGTTTTTTGCATTGGCTTTAACATTATCGTTTTTAGCATTAACCGTTTTAGAATTTTTATTAACATTAGCTTTAGCATTTAAGCATTAGCATTTTAGCATTAGCATTTTAGCATTAGCATTTTAGCATTCACTAACATTTGTTAAATATTAGCTTTAGCATTTGTTAGCATTAGCAATTGTTAGCATTAGCATTACCATTTTTAAAATTATCTATTTTAGCATTAGCATTTGTTATTATTAAAATGTTTTAGTATTATCATTTTTACCATTAGCATTTTTAGCTTTAGCATTAGCGGGAGTAGCGGTTAGCATTAGGGGTTTGCCATTGGGGCTGTGGGACCACCCACCAAGTTTGAGACCAGTAAC
The DNA here is from genome assembly GCF_963921795.1 of Nannobrachium achirus. NCBI lineage: Eukaryota > Metazoa > Chordata > Actinopteri > Myctophiformes > Myctophidae > Nannobrachium > Nannobrachium achirus. The sequence continues at coordinate 58,268,766 of NC_137821.1, read as the reverse complement.
GTGTTGGGAAGTGGAGTTTTGGACAAATACAGCTTCGGCCAATCAGAAGAGGGGGCGGGGCTGTGGGACGACCCACCAAGTTTGAGACCAGTAATGTGTTGGGAAGTGGAGTTATGGACAAATAAAGCTTCGGCCAATCAGAAGAGGGGGCGGGGCTAAGTTAAACCAATTAAGGTGAAGGACTCTTAATGAAGTCATATGACACCAGCCACAACTCTGTATGACAAACTGTTGATGAGTAATAGTCAAAAAAAGGAACAATCGAGTTTCGGCCAATCAGAAGAGGGGGCGGGGCTAAGTTAAACCAATTAAGGTTAAGGACTCTTAATCAAGTCATATGACACCACCCACACATCTGTACGACAAACGGTTCATGAGATATAGAGGCACTTCCTGTTTGGTGAAGGGCACTTCCTGTTTCGTGAAGGAAACGCCAATTAAGGTTAAGGACTCTTAATCAAGTCATATGATGCCACCCACAAGTCTGTACGACAAACGGTTCATGAGATATAGAGGCACTTCCTGTTTGGCGAAGGGCACTTCCTGTTACAGAGGGGGCGGGGCTTAATCAATTACAGCTCATCCCTATTGGCCGGAAAAAGACCAAAGTTGTGTGTGCATTTTAAAGTGTGTGATGTGGGGCCAAGGTTTCTGGGTTTTTTTCAGAATCCCCCATTCAAAGTCAATGGGGGTTTTTGAGCGTAGTCTTTTACGAATTACGTTGCCATGGTAACGCGGATCGGAAAGAAAAGTAATAGCACACCATTCCCGGCCGAGCCGCACATTTTGATGTATATACACCAACACAGAGCTAGAAAGGAACGCCCATAAACGTCACATCCGCTTTTAGCGTGGGGGAAAACAATACACTTTTCTACATGTAGTTAATACAGCGTACACAGTACACTATCGTTTTAATCACGTTCAGAGCGATTTCTTTGGACGATAAAACACTCGACAGCCAAGAAAAATCCATCAGAAGGACTTCTGGAACGCAATCGCTCACTTGCCGTCGGAAAGTTCACTTATTATTAAGATAACAAGCCTATTATGAATGACTGGCTAACGCACATCTGTGCTGCACGGAGCTACGTACCTCGCCACCTCGTCTAAACTACTACTGCCTCTTCAAAACCTCTGGAATAAAACGGGACCCAATTTTACTCTTTACGTTGACCACATATTCAGTCTACTGCACCAAATCTATTTTTGCCAATCTATGCAGTGCCAAAAATCAACAAGCTCGCAATTGGGTTATGTTCTCCCTGGCATATAGGATATAGAAGTCGGAGTTCAAGTGGTTTGTAATCAGATTAATATATTCCCCGCAAATTACACATTAAGCACTGACTGAGATGGATATCTGTCGTTTCTGTAGGCTATCTCCAAGTTACACAAGCATGAGATGAGATCGGAGATCTGTTTTTCTCTCCATCTACTCTACTCCCTGTGTTACAAAAACATGTTTGCACAAGCAGTGTTCAATCCTGGTAGAGACACTAATATTAAAATGAGACATGATCAATTAAACGTGCCACAATATAAAACCAACAGCCAGGCCCATTAGTCATCAATAGATTTGAAATGTGGATAGCACAGGCAATATGTAGGCTAAATCCATTCCCATTGCCTAATACACTTACAATGGCATCCTCCTCCTGTGTCCTTCCCGTGTTCCATGAACATCATTGCTGAATTAATGGCCTTTGCTTTTTGATATTGTGATAAGTGTAATTGATCATGTTCATGAAAATGTGAAAGTGTGTCTCTTACCAGATTAAATCAGTCAGATAACCATGGCATTGATCCGACCAGTTCTATAAGGACAACAATTAATCCCGATGCTATACTGCAGATAGTTTTTTGGTCCATTTGCAGTAAGGAATCAATGTAATTAAAGGAGCGAGAAACCCCGCCTCTAATTTGTTTTATGGGATTTCAGAACATGAAAAGAAATCTGAAATGTAGGCGTGGTTATCTGCCGTTGTGGGGGGAGGGGGCGGGGAATTGCGTAAGCTGTCAGCTGTGGGCAGTTGTTGCTTTTCCATTTCGGAAACATTTTTTAAAACCAGTCATTGGAGGTGTAAAAAGTATAAAGATTCGGCAACTCCATGTTCTCTAACCAATTTAAATGTGCAGGTATTTTACAAACAAGCTGTCTGAGCTTTTATCCATGGACATACTTTCTCCAGCTTGTGACCACGGAACCAGTGAAGAATGGACGCTAGGCTATAGCTATTTGCTGTGTAGTGTGTGTGTGTGTGTGTGTGTGTGTGTGTGTGTGTGTGTGTGTGTGTGTGTGTGTGTGTGTGTGTGTGTGTGTGTGTGTGTGTGTGTGTCGTGACAGTGCGCGCACACACGCGACGTCCACGGGGTCGGTTCTCCATTCCGAAACCCCCCCATTTCGAAACCCCCCGTTTTCGAAACCCCCCGTTTTCGAAACCCCCCCTTTTCAAATTTTAATTTTCGGAAAGGTGGGGTTTCGGAATTGCAGTCGGGACCTCGCCATTCCGAAATTTTGAATTTGAGCAGATTATTCCACCAGCAGGGCTTAAGGTGAGCCAGAACGGCCGGACCCCCGTCAACACTAGGGCGTTGCACATAAAGAGTGCTGCTGCATTATATCCTATATTAATTATATTGACCTATAATTGCAACATGTCGATAATAAAGTGAATAATATGAATGCCATATAGGCCTATTAATTATATGGACGTATAATATGCATGACGCACTGTGCGTCCTGTGCGTCTGGGAACACATTGCCAAAGGGCACCAAAAAATAAAAAAAGAAGAAAAGGCCAAGCCGATCATCATCATAGATTCAGAGCCTAATAACTAATATATAGGCCTACCGGTATTTGCTCCGCCTAAATATAAACACGGAAATATTGCGTGATGCCTGATCAATGGTTGTTGTGATAATCGATTTGGGTGCACGGTGGTCGCCCGCAGTAAGTGCACCTGCAGGCTGGCTGTGCTGCTCCTCCTGCATTCATTATCATTATTCATTACTGTCTGAAAAGTCATCAAATAAACTGAATAAAGACTGTGAATTGTGAATAACCCTTTACCTACTGTCGCTGCCGGCCTGCCGCTGTGATGTGATGTGATGTGATGTGATGCATTTTGAAGGTCCATGAAGAAGTAATCCGTTATTTGGGGTGACGACAACCAGAATGCAGAATAGACTATCATTAGTTGTCTGAGAATGTGCCACAATGGTTTAAATTATTTAATGTAACTTTGAGAAGCGCAGAGCTGGTCAGAGTCCATTCAGACCAGCTGTGGGACTGCTGCGCTAATTGGGTTGACTTGACTCGTTGACCCTATAGGCCTACTTGCGCTATTCGGTTTATTATTGAAAAATGGAAATGCAATGACAGTTAATTCATTTATCTGTCTGTCAGTCAGACAGACAGACAGACAGACAGACAGACAGACAGACAGACAGACAGACAGACAGACAGACAGACAGACAGACAGACAGACAGACAGATAATTTTCCCATTGCACACGAGAACGTGAAGTCAGTCAGTTCAGCACCGCAGGCAGCCCCTCATCACAGACAGCGTGTTAAAAGTGGTTGCACTTACGTATATGAGACAGAAATGGGCCTCTAATATTTGACAATTTGGCCAATGTTTAATTTGTCATGTTAGAAATGTGCAGATACTACTGACGTAGACTTTGTTGGTTTGTTTACTGTTAAAATGGTGCATATTAAGTTAATCATCTGGGGACAAAATAATTTGGGTCCCAACCCACAGGTTGAGAACCACTGGTATAGCTCCCAGTTATCAATGGATCAATTAGCGCGGTCATTATTTGCTTTCAAGGAAAAACAAACAATAGATGTGTGAATTGCGCCGGTCATTAGCTCCTGCTGTGACATCAAACGAATATGGTCCACCAATTAAGGATCAAAGTGGTGATGTCTGGAGGTTTGTAGGTATGAGTGGAGTTTTTGGTGTGGGGATTCGACAAGAGATGACATCTGCTAATTAGACTACAGTCTCACAGCTGAAAAAGGGAACTGCCTGAACTTCATGACAACTAGGCCTATAACTACTTCCTAAACGTCAAGGATGTCCACAATTACAAGAGGGCGCTCCACTAATCACGTACAACCAATTTGACAGACACTAAAACGTCTCCAATTCGTTCTCCTGCACGCTACCACGAAAATGTGGAACTCCCCAGGCCTAGTTCAAAATTGGTCTGAAAAGCCACCTTCAGTTGGCTGTAACTCGAAACTTTAAAAAGACCAAACACATTTTACCTCCCCCTGTCCTTTGTAAATATCTTCTATTTATTGTATTTATTTTCATTTTTGTTATTGATACATCATACGTACATTGATAAGTACTGTGTTTTATCCGCCTGTCATATGTTGTTATATGAGATACACAGTGGTAGCCTACCTGTGTAAATTAGCTTACTAGGATCTCCTTTTAGTTGACCCTGTATCAGTGATTTACGTTGTCATGAAACTGTACTTTTTCATATGCAACCTTCTAATAAATTCTTCAATCAATCGATCAATCAAGGCTTACTCTGTTGCGCACCTTATATAATTTGACAGAAAGATGTGATAAACTGACTGATCACAGCCACAATGAACAATCATCTGGTCTGTATGTTTAATGTTTTTTTCGTCTGTGTATCCTGGAGTGAAAAGCCTATCTGCAGATTCAGCTCATAGCGCAGCAGCGCACGGCGGGGCACAGACTTTACCGATGCTGTGTGTGTGTGTGTGTGTGTGTGTGTGTGTGTGTTGGTAAATGTGGTTTAACGGGACAATTGGCCTGAATACACACCACACTAACAGGACATTTTGGATTAGCAGGACAGGACTGGTGTCCTGCTAATTCATGGACAATTCTGAAATAGCAGAAGTGTTTCTATTGGTCTAGAGAGCCCAAATCCACCTTTTTTTTTTGATGTCCTGTTAATACACATACACCCGACTTTTTTGTGTCTGAACAGCGCCCCCATAGGTTGTGTAATGCTACTGCATGTTCATACACAAGCTCATGAATATTCACACACAGTGTATGTTTTGAAGCACCTGATTGGCTGGGTGTCAGAGTCCTGTTAATGCACATACATGTTTTTATGAACATTTCAATGACATAGCATTTTGGGTGAATAACGTTAGTCATAAACACTCTTCAGGGGTCTGCCATTATAATAGCAACACCACAGGCCCCATGTGGCCCCCAGGGGCCCCTGGCTGCCATAAGCACACCGTTGCTCCGATCCACACTAAACTTGGCACACACACCGTTCAGGGGTCTGCCATTATAATAGCAACACCAAGGGCCCCATGTGGCCCCCAGGGGCCCCTGGCTGCCACAGGCACACCGTTGCTCTGATCCACACTAAACGTGATTGTACAAACACCGTTCTGGGGGTCTGCCATTATAATAGCAACACCACAGGCCCCACGTGGCCCCCAGGGGCCCCTGGCTGCCACAGGCATACCGTTGCTCCGATCCACACTAAACTTGGCACAAACACCGTTCAGGGGTCTACCATTATAATAGCAACACAAGGGGCCCAATGTGGCCCCCGGGTGCCCCTGGCTGACACAGGCACACCGTTGCTCCGATCCGCACTAAACTTGATTGCACAAACACCGTTCAGGGGTCGGCCATTATAATAGCAACACAAGGGGCCCAATGTGGCCCCCAGGGGCCCCTGGCTGCCACAGGCATACCATTGCTCCGATCCACACTAAACTTGATTGAACAAACACCGTTCAGGGGTCGGCCATTATAATAGCAACACAAGGGGCCCAATGTGGCTCCCAGGGGCCCCTGGCTGCCACAGGCACACCGTTGCTCCAATCCACACTAAACTTGGCATAAACACTGTTCAGGGGTCTACCATGTTGGTGGTTTGCCACACCATGGGCCTGCAACATGATTTGCATAACATACAGACAATGTTTCTTAATTATACAAATTTAACCAGATATTGCAATTGTTGTGTTGTTATTTTGTGTAATAATTAATCAAAACGTCCCAAAAAATCACGTTTATATTAATGTCCATTTTCCAAGTTTGCCAACATTTTAGCTCACTCCAAGGAGGCTATGCATATTTTACAAACCACTCATCCAATTGACTGTACATTTTGTGGTTCTTACATGTTTCTATTTTTTATTAATGAATTGCATTTGTTTTCTTAATGAAAATCTTGGCCGGATTTAAAAGGCATTTTTAGAATCGGCCCCAGGCCTAAATGGATTAATGCAGTGGTTCTCAACCTTTTCAGGACACAATCCCCTAAATTAATAATAATAGCAGATCTACATGCTCACGAGGATGTAGATTGGCTATTTTCACAATTTCTGCATAATATTTGTCAATTTGGCCAATGTTTAATTTAAACTGTCACTCTAGAGGTATTAGAAAGTACTTAAACTGTCACTTTAAAAATGTGTAGCTATACAAGTGATGACCATGGTAATCAAATGGCTATTTGCATAACAGGTTTACCAGGCAGGCAGTGAGTGGTGGGCTTGCACATACCCCCCTATTCATATGGATAGGCTACTTTAACACCTACTGTAGGTTTCCAGCGGTGACTGTATGTGCATTGTGCGTGTCTCAGGCTACCTGGCTCCATTACTGTGATAGATGAGATTTGTTCAAAGCAAACTTTTAGTTAGCACGCACACATCTAAAGGCGCTCGTGCATGTGACGTCAATAAATGACCGTCCGCCCTGAAAAGAAAACCCCAAAGCACCACTGGTAGCAGCTCTGCACAGTCATGTATGCTGATCAGCGTAGCTCCTATATACAGTATCACATGAACACATCATGACCATGACATCATGTACAGTACATATGAGTTTAAGTTAACTCCGACATACAGGAGTAGGCAGGCACCCAGGCACCATTTTTACCCTTGGGTAAAAATGCTAATTAAGTTCAAGCCTACAGATCATTTTGGTCACTTTATCATCTAATCAGGCTTTTATGAACACCCTGAACAGTTTTTAATATTTATATATTTGATGTAAATGTTATCTTTCCCCCCAGGCTCAGGGCCTCTCCACATACACACCCATTGTAACTTCAAACTTCATTAAAAACACACACTATTTTTTTCTGGTGACTCATACTACCCTCCTAATACGTGAGCAGGCCGTGTTTTCTCAATAACCCTTTTCATTTATTTTTAATAATTCTTTGGGAAAATTTGAAAAATTTAAATTATTACAAATAAATGAAAAATTGTATCGAAAAAAAACATGGCCTGGGTAGTATGAGTCCCCAGAAAAAAAATATAATGGAGTTTGAAGTTACAATGGGTGTGTGTGGGGAGAGGCCCTGAGCCTGGGGAGGCAGACCCATGCAAGGCAGAGTTTTTTTAAATGGAATATCCCTTTAAATCCCGATACTGATTCTAGAATTATTCCTCTACACAGTATTACACAGTATAGGCAAAATTCTTGTGTTACGAATTGTGTGTACATCTTGTAGATCAGTGACTTCACTAGCCTTCAGATACAGTATATGACACCAAAGTAGCTTACTACAATTCTAAGGTCAAATTATTCTAAATAAGCTTGTGACCTTGACCTTTTATCACTGAACTGTACTGTCTGTACTGTACTGTCTGTACTTTTACTGTACTGTAAAAACAGTGCAGTAAAAGTTTGTTTATCGGTGATGACACTGATTGACAAATTGTAGCATTCCCTGTGGGATCATAAAGCACCAAATAGAGTGTCTCGTTTGGCTTGAATAAAGCATAGCCTTATTAGCCTACTACCAAGGTTGTCCCGAATATGCCATTTCCTCATATGTGACACAATGTTACTATAGTCCGGCCAGTTTGTGCAGTATTTTGATGGAATCGCGCACTTTTTTGCCTGAAATGCTCGGACTACAATCAGTCTAACCTGCTTGATTCCTCCAGACTCAAATCTAATCCTCATCTCCTTGCTTGAGGGAGCAGGGATTTAAAGTTCCTTGAAGTACACAAGTTCCTTGAAGTACACAATAAAGAGGAGCTCAAGTGGGACACAACGCACGTGAGGATAAAGAATTTGCAACTATATTGCTTTTATCGCCTGAAGAGGTTCGGAGTCTAGGCTACTGCATCCTCAGGCTGGACTACAATAGCTCCATTGAGAGTGTTCTGTCACACCTGGATTCGCCCACGAGAATTATTAAAGTTATATCACTGGATTGATCCAGACAGACAAACAGTCTTTTAATTATATAAAAGAAAATAATGTGTGAATTAAATCAAACAAGCCACCTGTCCTGTTCTCTGATTGGCTGTAGCACGTCTCTACTCTCAGTGCTGTCACAACCCATGTTAGGCTTTTAGGTTATAGGACGGCAAAAGGATCATCTGGGCTAGCATGTTGCATTGTGAACCGGGCTTAAGAAATCTGTTATACAATCCGGGATGAGGTGCGTGTGTGCACGTGTGCGTGGGTGCATCCAGCAGTGGTAGGTCACGTCAGACAGTGGGTAGGTAGGAGTCTATGGCATCTCAGTGATGTCATGATGACTCAGACATGCAACAAATCGGTCATATATCTGCACAAAAAGGGGTAAATTGCCCCCATTGATTACGGAAGGGTACTTTAGAAATCTGAAGATACCCTTACACTTAAACCTTATGCTGTATGTTTACTGTTCAGAGAGAAAGCAATGGTGCACAGTCATTTAGATAATCATCTGGGGACCCCCTCCCCAAAATAATTCCCTGACCCAGAGGTTGAGAACCACTGCTTTAACTAACCAGAACAAAAAAAATAAGCCATGTGCATAGATTACACAGATTATGAGTTCCATTTGGTTCCATTTGTATATAGTCACTAGTAAGACTACCCTAAGCATAAAGTAACACGTAGGATTTACTTTCACACATATTCACAGTATTTAAAGCCTTGCCTTGTACAGACTGCATACAAACAAACCAACTGACTGTGGGGGGAGGGGCAGCATCTCACTTTTTGAGTGAGTGCAGTGAGGGAGATGGGGGATGGGGGATGGGCAGGCAGCACAGGTGAATTTGATCAGTGGCTGATTGCATTGCAAGCTAGTAATCAGCAAGTGGGCTACAGTGGAAAGAAAGAGTGAAAGGGTTTCCCTGCACAAGGTGAAATCTTTGAAAAGAGTGGAGGAGAGCTTAACTCAAATTGGTTAACAATCGGCAGACAAACAGGCAGGCAGGCAGGCAGATAGACAGACAGACAGACAGACAGACAGACAGACAGACAGACAGACAGACAGACAGACAGACAGACAGACAGACAGACAGACAGATAATGTTAATTTAACCTTGCATCATGAGACTTAGTGTTCATTTGGTTCCATTTGTACTGTCAGAGCAGTGTAGATGTTGTTGACTAAAACTATGACGAAAAGTATTTGTCGATTGCATTTCTTTCACTGACAAAAACTAAATAAAAACTAAGCTGTGATGACTAAAACTAAGACTAATTATATTGACAATTTCGTCAACAAAATCAAAACTAGACTAAAACGTTAGGGAGGGACTAGTGGAGTAGAGAGTCATTTTATGTTTGGTTGTTCTCAAGTGTTGCGTGCTGAAAATAGCAGATCTACAAGCTCACAACGTGTCGCACAACGCGTTGTGAGCTTGTAGATCTGCTATTTTCAGCACACAACCAAGTGTAAAATCACTCATTACGATGCCATCAAGGCCTGCCAAAATACATTTTAGTTGACTAAATGAACTGTAGATTTAGTCGCCTAAAAATGTATGATATTTAGTCGACTAAAATTAGACTAAAACTAAAACTCTTCAGGTCACTAAATTATGACTAAAATTAAATGACATTTTATTCAAAACTAAATCAAAATTTGTTGTCAAAAACAACAGTGTCAGAGTCCCTGGGCCTGAACAGTGGTTCTCAAAGTGGATTCCAACCTGGAATTCACTTTGAGAACCACTGTGTGAACAGAATATGAACATTTTTACATAACAGCATGGTAGCAATATCAGAATAATGATAGTTGACAAAGTAACCATCTTGGTGGTGCCGGTGGTGATAACATTAATATCCAAAGAAAACATTTGCCTTGTCATGGCATGTTCGGGGACATCATGAGCATTTAGCAATACAAAAGATTTGCATTCATTCAACCTTTATTTAATTTCTCGAAAAGATCAATTGAGGGAGATCCTCATTTACTACTTTATTGAAAATAGATGTTTTGATTTATGTAAATGTGGGGGTTTCTGGACTAACGCTGGTATTAAACATAATTCTGGAAAAAGTAGCCTATTTATACATTTGCAGGCAACTGAATAATGGGGATGCAGTAACGCACTGTAGCTTATGAGATACTGCAAATCAATTATCAAATTATAATTGCCATAATTATTCCTTGCAGCTACAAAAATGATGTCATACAACATGTAACTCAACATTAAAGTAGGGCTGGGTGATAAATCTCAGACCTGACTTTCTTTTTTTTTAAGATTAGTTTTTTGGGCTTTTTATGCCTTTATTTGTTAGGATAGTAGACAGACAGGAAATGGGGAGAGAGATGGGGAATGACATGTGGCAAAGGTCGTCCGGATCAGGAATCGAACCGGCGACCTGCATACCTAGACTTGTGGATCTGCTATATTTTAAAGATTCACTTAATTTTTCTTCCTGTGCATTTACCCGCTGGAAAAAACAATGTCATTGCTTAATTGCAGTGCACTTAAAACTGACCCAAAAACAACAAATGTATCGATAATTTATACCTACAATCGACAGGCTGCAGTCTAAGGCAGATTTTGGTTTCGGAAAATGATTTGAAAAATGCTCTCTTCAAATGTTCTGGGTAGCTATAATCACTGTAGCAGGTCCCCCAGCAGCAACGTTTCACCATGGCCGTAATAATGTAATATAAATGTTTTTGATATTAATTTGCCTATATACCAGTAAGACTCCCTAATCGGGTCACATTTATGATCGGCTACTTTTGACTATTTTCCCATATTTTTTTCCCAGGGGGTCCGTGGGGAGCCCTGGCGGTGGCTGGGCCCCTGGGTACCCCCTGGGTGCTGGCCCCGTCTCTCCCGGTCGATGGGGGGCCAAGGTACGGGCTTTTTAGCGGGTTATGGGAGCCAACTTTGGGTGGAAGTGTTTTGCTACGCTGTCGTCCAATCCTCACAGTTAGGGAGAGGGCTTTGCGACAGATCAATCATGCAGTAATCATGCAGATCTACAAGCTCGCAGCACGAAGCATTGTGAGCTTGTAGATCGTCTATTTTTTGGCAAAGAGATTTGGTAGAGAGTGAAAAACTACTGTATCAAGTACATATATTATGTACCTTTTACCAATTATAGAGGGTTTAAATAGTACTGGATATGCAGCTCGGCAAATAAAAGGTGAATTGATCCCAGTGTATGACAGAGGATGATATCACGATAAATTAAATCTCCACAATATGATTATTGTGAGTGTTTTTTATCACGATAAACGATAATATCGTATATTGTCCCATCCCTACGGTCTGAGGTGCTTTGGCGGTCTTCCCCGAATTTTGTCTGATTACAGCGGGGCAGGGCTACATTCCTGTGTCCTACAAAAAATAAATGTTGAACCTTGTTCATGATTGGTGTGTTTTTCAGCTATAGTTTTTGGTCTTATAACCCTTCCAGTAAATCTCTTATGAAAATCTCTAAAGAAGTCAAGAATAACAGACGAGCTGTAAAGTTAACTTCACAAAGCTTAAGTCTATTGACCCCTCAGTCATGACATTTTCAATGTCCCCCTTCGACCAAGATGGATGAAAATGCTAGTTTGTTCACTGCAGAACTTTATTAACAGTAGCTCAACATTGAAGATGTTGAAATCACATCTCTCAGCCTGTTCTCAGGCCTGCTAAGTCACACACAGTAGTCATATTGCATTGAATTGTAGTTTACCATCTCAGTGGCACCAACAACACTTAGTTAGTGAGCTTTGTATCGATGTCATTCCAGTCCTGCATGTTTACTGGCTTATATTCCACTTGTATGGTTGATCCTGAGGGCAAGTCAGGTGTTGAAACAGTAACACACCACTGTAGGCAAGAGACATTGACCGAAGTGCTGTACATGGTGCATAAATGACAAACAGGCCTACCAGTAAGACTCCCTAATCGGGAGATAAGCGACCGTCAGGTCACATGTATACACAAAGACGGATGTAACTGGCATTGGTTCCTAGTTGTGTGGACAATGTATAGTTTTGGTTGGCTCAGAGAATGTGGGGTGTACCGATTTTCGTGATTTTAGGGCAAAATTTGTAGGAGCAGTGTCAAAAAATGTGTTTGAAAAAATCAGCCTGATGGGGGCGCTATATGGGACAGATCCATGTTGATGACATGAGTGTAGACATACTGTGTAGCGATTTGCGCAGGAAAATTAAGGAACATTAAAAGCCAGCGAAAAAACAAATGTGTCTTAGGAAGAGATTTAAAAACATCAATAGAATGCCTTGTTTGTGTTTAGCTATGTCACATTTAATCACATTTGACCCTTAAATACCCTGCAGTGACATATTTTCATGTGTTTAATTGCAGCTGTCCTGTTAATGTAGTTAGTCCTGTTAATTCACATGGGCGGAGCTTAGAACCTAATTATCTAATGTCCTCCTAATGTAGGATTTTGTCAGATTGTTAAAACTTGAGTTGTGTTGAGTTTATTCAACTTTTGAAGTGAAATATGTGTTCTATGGCTCAAAATAGATTTTTTGACATGCTCCACATATTAGTAAAGCAAGTGGAAAGTGGTGTCCTGCTAATGTTGTAAACCGCAGGTTTGAGCTAAAGGGTCCTGCTAAACCACATCTACCAGTATGTGTGTGTGTGTGTGTGTGTGTGTGTGTGTGTGTGTGTGTGTGTGTGTGTGTGTGTGTGTGTGTGTGTGTGTGTGTGTAAAAGGAAAGTGCCACTGGAGTGAGGAGAAATATTGTATGCTATAGGCTATGCCTAAAATAGAATATTGCAGGCCAAATCGTGGCAAATGGAGACGTTTTACGCGCGGCGAAAGCCTGGTGATGCGAGGTTACGCGCGGAGCGGGCTGCGAGGAGAGAGTGATAGAACAGAGAGGGAGGGCAAGAGGAGAGACAGACAGGGAGAGAGGAGAGATAGAGAGAGACGTTGAATATACATTCATATCTTGCTAAACTAAGTATAGGCTCTATATGATTTGTCTGGTTTATTGCAGGGTTTATCGCCGCTGGTTTTATTTTTTGATCGCCCGTTTCCGACCGAGATAAGCGCCGCATTTTTGCTGGGGTGCACTGTTGATTTGTAGACCTATACATTTGAAAACTTGAATTGGGACATTGTGCATGAGTAGGCCTATACCGTTGTTATACTTACATTTTTATGTTAATAATCATTCATAATTCCATTGTTTTATTTGCCTTTTTTTGCCGTGGAGTAAATCTCATGTCTACTTTGAAATAAATATACAAGTTCAGCTGTGAAAGATCACATTTTAAGCCTGGGCTTTGTTTAATTTGGCTTCTAATTTAGTGTGTAGACAAAACAATAAGTTAAGATAATACAATGTATAAAAAGCATACAAGTAAAGTGTCCCGTCTCACAGCTGTGCGTGTTGAGCGCAACTACAGCTCTGGGATGAAAGCTGCTGTTGGATGTTTTAAAAGGTGTGCGTTTAACTGTAAATTCTATCTGGCATCATAACTTAGTTTCGAATACCGTTATGTGGTAGATGTGCGCACATTGTGTGTTGGGTCACAGGGGACGGGGACGGTGGGAGAGAATTATAAATGAGTATAACAGACATTCATTGAGAATTATAGATCAGAAAAGGCCTTCTGAATGTTGATGGGTTTTTGGAGAGCTGTCCAAGAGCCCCAAATTACGCATGAACGAGAAGTAAGCTGCGTTTCAGAGAGAGAGAGAGAGAGAGAGAGAGAGAGAGAGAGAGAGAGAGGCCGCCGCTGCAATCCATTTTGTGCCCGACTGCGCACTTTTTCTATGCACCACCCACATATCAAATTAATTAAATTGATCTGGCATCACGCATGCTTGCTTGCATGCAGTGATTATTTTTAGGCGGCGAAAATATGAGTTATTATGATGATCATGATTCTTTTTTCTTTTTCTCTCATTATTTGGTGCACTTTGGCAGCGAAAGTGCGTGCGCGTAGAGAGAGAGAGAGAGAGAGAGAGAGAGAGAGAGAGAGAGAGAGAGTTATAGGCTATTCGGAATGGAGGGGTGCTATAGAAAAATAAATAACACCGCCATTTCGAATAATAAAGTCAATGTTCGAAAAGGCGGTGCTGTTTCCTTTCGGAATGGCGGGTCTTATATAACATTTGGACACACCGCCATTTCGAAGAATGGAATTCAATGGTCGGAATAGCGAGATTTCGGAAAGGCAACGTGCACCCATTTGAATCATCATCCCCGGATCGCAGTCCGTCACTGGTACCGGGAACATTAGAAGACTCAGGGCTGGGGCTGGCGCGTGCGGCCGCTGCGGCGGTGCCACCTAAAGAAGATGTCAATTTTGGATACGATTCCAATTTGTTTGCCCTTTCTTCCTTCTTCCTCTTGTTTTGCGCCCCACTTGCTCTCTTTCTGTTCATTTTCTTTTGTTGTTGTCTACTTGTCTTCCCTCCTGACAGTGCTGACACATGGGTTGATGGGTAATTAGTAGAAATGTATTTTACCTGAGAGGCGCACAGCATACGGGGCCGCCGAAAGTGGCTCGGCTCGGCACCCCTGGGCAACTGACCACAATGACCAGCGTATCCGCCGGACGCATTTTCTATGATTAATGGTCAGACGTCGATTCGGGTCGAACATATTGATATACGTAGCCTACCTATGACATGCATCACACACTCTCTCTGATCATGCGCGCAGAGCACAACTCCTTGTGTGTGTGGCACTGTGTGTGTGCTCGCGTTAATGCTGCAGGCACGGAGACATAACTCTAAGCACAGAGCATGTCCCAAACGCTGAGGTAAACATGTTGTTGTGCTGAAGCGAGCTCGTAGCTTGTAGTTCTCGAAGCATTCCCAGTTCGATCCCGGGCTCCCCCAGAGTTAGTGTTGAAGAGTCCTTGAGCAAGACTCTGAACCCATAGTTGCTCCTGATGAGCAGGTTGGTGCCTTGCATTGTTTCCTCTGCCATCGGTCATCGGTGTATGAATGTGTGTGAATGCGTGAATGTAATGAATGTGTGTGTGAATGGGTGAATGTAATGAATGTGTGTGTGTGAATGGGTGAATGTAATGAATGTGTGTGTGTGTGTGTGTGTGTGTGTGTGTGTGTGTGTGTGTGTGTGTGTGTGTGTGTGTGTGTGTGTGTGTGTGTGTGTGTGTGTGTGTGTGTGTGAAATTGGCTGAATGAAATGAATTTGTGTGTGTGTGCGTGTGTGTGTGTGTGTGTGTGTGTGTGTGTGTGTGTGTGTGTGTGTGTGTGTGTGTGTGTGAATGTAATGCACAATCTCTGTAAAGCGCCTTGGATGAAGGCGCTATATACTGTAAATGCACCATTTAACAATTTGTTGGTGCCGTGTTCCCCACTACTGTCCCTTGGATTGGAAGTTTATTTTGTGGCGGTTGTCGGTTGTGTGCAGGTTTAGTGTGCTGGGCAAGCTTCACACGCACACATACACATCACCAAAGTAAATCTGTTTATACTTCGTTGACACGGTGTGTTCCGTGCTCAACTGGCTGATCTACAAGCTCACAACGCCTCGCATTAACAACAAGCCTGGTCATTGTTAACACATTGGACACCATCTAACTCAAATTATTATGGATATGCAGTGTTACCATTCATTTACACTTTATATTGAAGAGCCCCGGAAGCTTTGTGCGTGTGCACGTGTGTGTACCCTGACAATTTCAGGAAGGAGTTTAGTTTGTTTACAAACGGTCGCAAAACTAAAATCCTAACCACGGCCGACCATCACAGTCCAGTGTATGGTTGAAAAAGAGCGTATTTCGCCCTCCTAGGCGTTATTTTCAACTTATTCAGAGATACAGCCGTTTTATGTTAGAAGAAGGAATCAATGAATAATGGATTTTTTTTTCAGTGATGTTCAAGGAAAATGTAAATATTTCTTATTTAATAAACACATTTTGCTGTTTTTAAAAAAAACATCTTCTCAAAAACTAATTGTTGTATAGGTTTCTACCTGACAAGTAATGGGAGTTCTTAAAGCACCCGAAATTACAGTTTTTGACATGTTCAGCCCAGAATAGCTTCATTGTCCATTTGGTGGTGCTCTACCTTACAACATTTCTATCTAGATAAAATATCTCTTAGTTAACTTCATTGACAGTGAATGTGGTCTAATCTGTTTGATTGTACATTTAATCTTTACAGACTTGCTGGCTGTGACCTCAAAAAGACAGACTGTGAAGGTGTGGCTTCAGCTCTCAGCTCTAATCCTTCACACCTAACAGAGCTGGACCTCAGTGGGACCAAACTGGACCATTCATCCATGGAGCTGATCTCTGCTGGATTAAAGAGTCCACATTGTAGACTGCAGATCCTAAGGTCAGACTAATGTACCACCATTATTTGTATTAGTTTAGTTTGATTATTTATTATCTGATTAAAACATAAGATGTGTATGTGCCACGGGCGGAATATATAATATTATACATTTGTGGGGACGGGCGGTGAACGACTAAACACGGGCGGGTAACATTTTATTGTGAAAATCAGACAACTGTTTCTGCCTGAACAGCGTCACTGGAGCGCACACATTGAGCAGCAGGACAGAACCACGGCATGCATACAGCAGTGTTTCTGCCTAAACAACATGGAGCACACACAGTCAGTGGGCAGCAGGAGTCAGGACACACACAACACACAGAGACACAACCACAGCACGCACTAGCACCATAGCCCATGTTCTCATCATACAGGTTGTTTAAAAGGCTATCTAAAAGAATTAAGAGTGGCAGCCGACTTGGCGTTTATGTAAATACACTGTATATTGCGTCGCAAACACTGAGGATGGCGTGCAGGGACGATCGAGTGCGATGCAATTTGGAAGCACACACGGCTGTAGGCTATTTACTTAACTGCATGTAAACACGGGTAGCAGGGTTGGACGACAGGTCAATTTTTTGATGGGCGGGCGGATCTGGCAAGAATGTTCAGGCCAGAATAGGGTCAAGGTCCATTTGGTGAATGGACCATGGACCACAAAAAGCAAGCAAGGCAGTGACTATCTCTCCTCTGCTCCATTCAGCACCGGGGACAACGCCCCGCCCCACACACACACACACACACACACACACACACACACACACACACACACACACACACACACACACTCCAAATCGCGAGCTATTTCGTGCTCGATAGCTATTTCTACTAGTCCACTGAGATGGTCTTGAGACATGCTTGATCTCTCATCTCAATTTGGAAAAGCTTCTCTCAGCAGAGGCCACGGTTACTGGCATAGTCAACAAAATGCGCAGAACAACACTAAGGTTTGGATACATGTCCAAGACGCTTTTCTCGTAAATGTAACACAACATGCCAAATGGAGATTTAGGCTTGTTTTGGGGATAGCTGTTGGCAATTAGTCTTATCTCAAGGCACATGTCCTGAGCATCAATGTCCCCCATTTCCTCAGCAAAACGTTTACACCTCTCAGGCAGTGTGCCGTCTTCAATCGCTGTCCACATGTCCGCGGTGCTGAAGAGGGATCCATAGAAATCATTGAATATCTCTAGCTGTGAAAATCACTCTCTGATGCTGGACAGAGCCTTGACAATCAGGGGGAGAAATATATCAAGCTTGTAGTTTTCTTCAGGTGTAATTGGTGGGCGATCATCTTTACCCTCATAATCAAATAGAGCTGTTTTTTTTTCTCTGTCGCTGTTCTGGGAATCGAGTGGTTTTTCTACTGTGGCCTTTTCAGACGCTTGTGTGTCTGTACGCGCATCCATGAACCCGTTCTCTCTAAAGTCCTGGAGAAATAGTATGACAGCACGGATTTCGTTTAGGAGGGCTTCCATGCTGACTGTGGGACTCTGTAGTTGTTTGCTCACTTTATTTATTTGAAACAAAATGTCATGACACACCACAACGCTCACGATAAATGGCCCCGTTATTATTTCTTTTGAAGGGCTTTTGGCCTCTGTTGCTGTTACACCATCTTTGTGCTGGAGTGCATAGTCCTCCAGCGCTCCCAGTGCTATGTGAACCTCTTCGGGAGCGTGTCGCTGTTACTACATGTCATCTTTTCGACACCCGACTCTAACCCTTGCCCTAACCCTAACCTCCGTGGAGTGAGTCGCTAATCCTCCGGTTTAAATGATGGTCGTTAGAAAGAGCGCGATTTTGCCAACCTCTTGTAGGTGGTAACGCAACACCTTTACGCTCTCTATATGTGATTCCCAGCAGGTGTCTGTGAGGGCTTTTACAGTCAGCCCAGAATCATTTTTGCACTCCCTGATTCTTGGCTTTCATGTTACTCCCGTTATCATAACTTTGGCCCCTGCAGTCAGTCACTCACTGATGTCGAGACCCAGTTTTTCCCAGTGAACTCACATTGAATAAATACAGTGAAATGTTCAGCAATAGAAACAACAGCAGGCTTTTCTTCTGTTTTTGGGACACAATTCACAACGCACAAAATGACTGACATCTGTTCAATATGGCTGGTGTCGGGTGTACAGAATCACTGAATAATATTTAGCGTTGTGCAACTTTTCACAGATGGACTGGAGAACCATCGCTCCTATCCTCACAATCACAATGTCCTCACAATGTCACGTCTCTCGATTCTTCGCAAGTGCTCGCTCATTACTGGGTCGTGTTTAGCCATCAGCTCCACCTGTCCTAAAGAATGACCATTGGAGTGCTTGTACAGTTTGTCTGATGTCCCATTAAAGGCCATGTTGCGTTCAGCTAAAGGGCAGATGATGGAGATAATTCTGCACAGCACTTCTCTCCAGTATTTTTTTTCTCTTTGATCCATGTGTTGCCAGTCCACAGTCTTCATAGTAGCCATGCCATGAGCGTGTGCCACGCTTCCATACAACAGGTGTGTGCTTTTGATTGCTCGTGAGCTTTTAGAATATCCCGACATGTTTCCATCCATCATATCCCTCATAGTCCTACAGCAAGTCCTCAAAAAAGGCCTTAGTTTTTGAGATACCCCTACCCGAGTTAGAACAAAACACAACAATGTTTTTTCTTATCTTTAGGGTGTCCCATAAATGAAATGGATTGTTGTGAAATAATTTCTTTGGGGGAAATTCGTTTTTTGGCTATTCTTTAGACTTAACCCAATCTCTTTAAAAGGCAAATCCGAATAGGGTAAAGCTGACAAAAAAGCCTATAACTTGAGAATGCTCACTCTTATCGTCATAAAATCTGCTGAGAAGTGAACCAGGTGTCTACCCTACATCAACAAAGAGTCAGAATGCAATTTATCTAAAGAAATACTGATATATTGTCCTTTAAACATACCTTTAGTTTAGGCGGAAATTGTACTTTTGTGGTGAGGACTCCTTTACTTTCTGTCATTGACAAGAAAAACACATATTTATGTAAAATAAGCTGTTACTGCATTGCCTAAGATGCTACTAAACAATAACCAGTGGTTGTGTGGAGATAGCTAGTACAGTTTTATTGCAAATCAGATTTCTTTAGACATACCCCTCCCCTGAAAAAGACAAACTGAATCCGAATAGGAGTTAGGTGACACACTGGTCATCATTTTTGGGGAGGGAAAGTCAAGGTGGCTGAACTGTACCACATCACCAAACTGTCAGAATACCAGTAAGACTCCCTAATCGGGAGATAAGCGACCGTCAGGTCGCATGTATACACAAATTGCCATTGGTTGCTGGGTAAATCAGGGGCGGAGGTTGTGATTTGTATCTGTAGGAGCAGTGTTTAAAAATGCGTTTTGCAAAAGTCGGCCTGATGGTGGCGCTAGCAGAGGGCCATGGGAGAAATCAGGGGCGGAGGTTGTGATTTGCCATTCAAGTTGCATGATTTTAGGGCAAAATCTGTAGGAGCAGTGTCCATAAATGTGTTTTCTTTATGGGGTAGGGATGGCGGAGATATGAGTAGGGCAAAAGTGTGACGTGATGTGTGACGGACAGACTGGCAAGACAGACAGACAGCCAGCCGGTGGAAGTTTTGATAGTAACTGAAAAATGAATAACCCACTACAGTATAATGCAGTGTATCTAAAACTACTAGAACAAGGCCTATATGGCATAAATGTCATTATTTTGTAGGTAATTCTGAATGGGAGTTGGGTGACATAATAACAGGGCATAAGTTAACGATGGTCATCATTTTAGGGGAAGGAAAGGTGGCTGTACTGTACCACATCACCAAACTATCAATATGAATAAGACAATAATGTAGTTTATCTAAAACGATTAGATCGATCAAAACAGCAATGTCTTTTTTTCCTATACCGAGTCTCCCATTCATTAATTGTGGAAAATTAATTGTGGAAATGTATTTTAAGGCAAACGTGGTTAAATGATAAAGTTGTGCACTCATACATTCAAGTAGAAAGATATCTTTCTGGAGGGTGCCAGGGCATCATAATGCTGTCTGGCTTTTCAAGACACTGTCTGATGCTGCTCAAACTGTGTATGTGACTAGTCACATGGCAAGTGCACACGTAGGCTACCAATTCAATTCAATAACCTTGCTCTTTGCATGTTCACTCTCCACACCAGATTGGTCAAGACTAAGGAGGGCATGATTGGTTCTGTAGTAGTCGGTGTGCATGTGTGCCAGAGTCAAGCAGAACTCTGTAATCCCAAAGAACAGGATATAACATAATGTGGGTCAGACTTGGTTATGGAGCATGATGGTTACTGGCACAAAGGACTGACAAAATAATGTTGTGCTGACCCTGGGAGGATCACTCTCAGGGCTAACTCTCACTATACTATGTAGCTCTCCACCAGGGCTCTGTAATCCTCCACATTGTCATCCATGAAGTTGAGAGGGTGGGCAGAAAAGGGGACAATATGGTTTCTTGGGGAGCACCAGTGTTGGTGACAGTCTGCAACCAAACCTAGATCCACTTGCATCACTGACAGCTTCAGGACCATCTGCTGTGGATGTATGGTATTGAAGATGGTGATGAAGTCAAAGATCATGACTCTCACAGTGTTACATGACCTCAGGTGTGTACAGGTACTGTGGAACAGGTTGATATTAGCATCTCCCACACCAGTGTTTTCCTAGTATGAAAACTGGGTCCAGGGAGTCACTCACCATGAGATGCAGGAACAGAATCTCAAAGACCTTCTTGACGAGTGATGTCAGAACAATTTACTGTGTGTTAAATTGTCATTGGTAGAAAAAGTCTCTCAAATCTCCAAAGTGATACTGAGGGGTAGGGTGGTGATGTTGAGCTGCCTCCAGGTGTAGGAGACTGGCTCTGCACAAGAGCAGTATCCTGGGAAAGGTTTAGGACATAGGTGGAAGAGAGGTGCGGATGGGTGAACTGGTGCTCGAGCAGGGGTGGGTCTGGGAAAGTGAAATTGTAGAATTCCTTGGCTGCCACCAGAGCTTTTTTTTTTACTTCAATATGGACAGCCAAGAACCTGTCTATTATTGTTATTTATTTTTGTTAATTATTATTAGCCTATACCTTTATTAATTTGTCATATCAAGACACGCTTAACTTGGATTTCTGTAGGAGATACTGTTCAGCCACCTGGACTTTCCCTCCCCAAAAATGATGACCACCATTGACTTATGCACCCAACTCCCATTCAGAATGACTTAATTTGTCTTTTTCAGGGGAGGGGTATGTCTAAAGAAATCAGATTTGCAATAAAACTGTACTAGCTATCTCCACACAACCACTGGTTATTGTTTAGTAGCATCTTAGGCAATGCAGTACAGCTTATTCGACATAAATATGTGTTTTTCTTGTCAATGACAGAAAGTAAAGGAGTCCTCACCACAAAAGTACAATTTCCGCCTAAACTAAAGGTTTGTTTAAAGGACAAAATTTCAGTATTTCTTTAGATAAATTGCATTCTGACTCTTTGTTGATGTAGGGTAGACACCTGGTTCACTTCTCAGCAGATTGTATGAAAAAACTAATTTCCTCAAAAAATAAAATTTCACAACAATCCATTTCATTAATGGGACACCCTAAAGATAAGAAAAAACATTGTTGTGTTTTGTTCTAACTCGGGTAGGGGTATCTCAAAATCTGAGGGCCTCTGCTGCTATACTATCATTTGACAGACTGATGTCACGTTTCCCGAAGATCAAGCAACAAAAACAGAAAACCCTATC
Source organism: Nannobrachium achirus (assembly GCF_963921795.1). NCBI lineage: Eukaryota > Metazoa > Chordata > Actinopteri > Myctophiformes > Myctophidae > Nannobrachium > Nannobrachium achirus. Next base: position 58,246,474 of record NC_137821.1, on the reverse strand, counting down.
CTCAGATTTATAATCAATGGTGTCTGACTATACCTTCTTCATTATAGTCAATGGTGTCTGACTATACCTTCTTCATTATAGTCAATGGTGTCTGACTATACCTATTTCATTATAGTCAATGGTGAATGACTTAACCTTCTTCATTATAGTCAATGGTGTCTGCCTGGCCACTAGGCTGACTATACCTTCTTCATTAAATACCTTGTCCTTAGTAAAGAAGCGAACTGGGGATTGTTGTGTTGCCAGATTTGTCCAAAGAAACAAGCAGCCAGGTCTATGAAAATAAGCCCAAAAGAAGCAACTAGGCTCAGTGTTACTACTTTACATTGGCTATTTGAAAATAGCAGATCAGCAAGCTCACAATGTGTGACATCACAACACGTTGTGAGCTTGTAGATATGCTATTTTCAAAAATATTGGGTAAAAAAGTTCAATATTTTTTAAACATTTTAACAACCTAAATCTTGTATGGGGGTCCCTGGCACCACATATTTCCAAATGGGGGTCTGCGACATATACATATTTTTGGAGTAAATGTAATAGGTATTTTCTTTCACAGAAAAATGTGGTGAAAAAAGTAGGCTACTCCGATTTTTTACTCAGTAAAAGTATCAATAGTTACTGAATTATAGAAATACTCTGTTACAAGTAAAAGTCTGGAATTCAAAATTTACTTGAGTAAAAGTACGAAAGTATTGGCATCAAAATGTACCAAAAGTAAAAGTACAAAGTGTTTGAACATAGCAGATCTACAAGCTCACAACGTGTTGCGATGCGTTGTGAGCAATTATCCAAGGTATAAAATAAGGCTAAAGTGGTTAAGTTGTTTACAATGTATGTTTTATAATATTATAATGTATATCTGCAAAGTAACAAGTAACTAAAGTGTTCAAATAAATGCAGTGGAGTAAAAGTACAGTATTTGGATCCAAGATGTAGTGGAGTAGAAGTAAAAATATTAGAAATTCTGGCCTGTCTCAGGAAAAAGTGATAACTACCTCCACAAGAACATGGGCTAATGCAATTCATGCAGCAGTGAAGAACATCTATTATACTTTGTTTATATGCATGCTGTGTGTGTGTGTGTGTGTGTGTGTGTGTGTGTGTGTGTGTGTGTGTGTGTGTGTGTGTGTGTGTGTGTGTGTGTGTGTGTGTGTGTGTGTGTGTGTGTGTGTCCTGCTGCTCACTGTGTGCGCTACTGTGAGGTGATGTTGTTTGGGCTGAAACAGTGCTCTCTTTTCACAATAAAATATCACCCGCCCGTGTTTAGTCCCGTACCACCTGTTCCCGAACCCGCAAACTTATAAAAGTATGTTTTCCACCTGTTTTTGCCTGTCAAACATGGATTCATGGGTACCCACTATTGTTTAAGATTTTCCCGAATTTTGCTCATTTTAAAAACCGGGATTTTTCGGAGCTTCTCCCGGGCTCCCCGGTATTTCCCGTCAATAATAATAATAATAATTAATAATGTTTAATAACCATGGAATGGCGGCCTTTAGGTGACAGTACCTTTTTAACCAACCAGGGGGCGACATTGCGTAGCCTATATCGACTGAATTTGCACGTGTCACTGAAAATAGATGATCTGCAAGCTCACAACACATCGTAGATTAGACGCTATGTGAGCTTGCAGATCGTCTATTTTCAGCGTGACACTCGCAGGACAAACTATATAATCAAGCTAATGGGAGATGCCGTTGGACGCGCAGTCGCGCACAACTCTTCACAACGCAACGCTTCAATGTTCCTCAATGGCTCATTATAAAGCATTGCATTACTTATATTTGGGGGGTTAACGCTTGCAAGATCATTCTTCATAGTTCACCCCAAGAAAGCAAAAGGTAAACCACAAATGCATTACTTACAGTACAGCAGTTGGATTATGTAACGTGGATGATTTATATTCTTCAAGGCACGATTGCCAACAACTACAGACTTGTTTTCCATCATTTTCTATTTGCTGCTGGAAAACTTCACGTTATAAATAGACTAAGCATAGGCCTACAGGTGGTCTCTCTGTAATGGTAAAGGGACTGTTGGAAGTGGAACGCAGTATAATTTCGGTGCCACACCACGTTAGATTTAATCAATTAAGTTTATTTAGTAGGCCTATTGTATGGGACGTGGCGCACTTTAGAATTCCACGGCATCTGACCGCTTCCCGTGATATCAACAGCCAAACTAAATGTCCATACAAGTTTTAGTCAAGTACTGTATATTCATTACGTCCCAAACTGGGCAATTCATCATGTTACAGCAAATAAAGAAGCCCACCCCCCACCTGCTGCTTGTCGCTGCAAGAGCTGCGCCCGGCTCGTTCTCGAGATTGCGTGCTGCGCAGCGGCTGCGCTCATCAAAGAGGCAGTGCAAATCAGAGAGAGATTAATTTGTGGTTGGATTATTGTAGGCATTATTGACGTTCTGATTCATTCTGATATATATTTTTTCCTGTTAAAAAAGGAGGTGAGGATATGTGGCAAGCAGCCTAATTGCCCACGCACTGTAGTAGGCCTTTCTAGTAATAATTAGCCTAATTTATATAAGAAAAAGACAATCTCCGGGATGACGGTTCCCGAAGCCAATAACCGGGAGGGAAATTAGGTGCGCTCAGGCCGGGAGTCCCGGGATCCCGGTTCCTGGCATTAAACACTAGTACCCACTACCCGGCCCGTTGCAGGACTCAAATAAGATGTTCACACATCATGTGTGCAAGTGGACATTTTAGCCTAAAGGTGGTGCTAAAGTGGAGGTCATGAGGTCAGTGAAGCAGTAAGTTTAATCATGTGGGGAGAATAAATGTGATCAACAAGTTTCATGACAATCTGACCTACTGTAGCCTACATTTAGAAATGTTGTGACAGTGAACTTTTTGACCTAATGGTGGTGCTAGAAGAAAGACTATTTGAACACTAAAATCATTTGGGGTCATCCTCTGGGGAGCATGAAGGTTCACAGTCTTTATTTATATTATTCTTTTCAACATATGTTGTTGTTTATGATGTTTATGTAAGCTCTGAATGTGTGACATATTGTGAGCTAGTAGATCTGCTATTTTGGCTGAATGTTCAGCGCAGAATAGGGTCATAGGCCTTATGGTGGCACTCCACCTTAAACAATTTCTAATAGATTTCTAGATAGAAGATCTCTTGGTTGACTTCATTGACAGTGAATGCGGTCTAATCTGTTTGATTTTACATTTCATCTTTACAGACTTGCTGGCTGTGACCTCAACAAGACAGACTGTGAAGGTGTGGCTTCAGCTCTCAGCTCTACACATCTAACAGAACTGGACCTCAGTGGGACCAAACTGGACCATTCATCCATGGAGCTGATCTTTGCTGGACTAAAGAGTCCACATTGTAGACTGCAGGTCCTAAGGTCAGACTGATTTACCAACATTATTTGTATTAGTTTAGTTTTACTATGTATTATGTGATTATAACATGAATACTGTGGTGAGACTTTATTTGATGAGTGTGAATAAGGTTGACATCATGGTAACCCACACTGACTAGAATAATGATAAGGTACAGTGACTACAGTATGTGATCCATCATGGCTGCTAGGGAACGATCACATCCACTTACTTAGTCTAAAAGGAACACCATTGGGGTCCTTGTTATCCAATTCATCAACATATAAAGTAGCATCAAAAACATTCAATATCATCACAATTATAAAACACTATATATACAGAATAGGAAAAAAATGGTGGGGGCGACGAAGCAAGGAGTTTGGGGGGGGGGGGGGGGTGATTACTTATCGCCTGTCTCAGGGAGAGGTACTCCCTGAGAGGTACTCGTTGATGCCATGCAAAGAATTATGAATCAAGCTGTATTACCCAGATCTCTATGGAAAAAATAAATACAAATACATGTTATGTTTTAGTGTTAGGTTTTATATTGTATATTCACTGAAATATTCACTGTATTGTAATTAACAGCAACAGCTTTCATTTTATGCATAAGAAAGAAGAGCATTTTTAAACAAAATACTATATAGTGCTTTTTGTCCAAAGGGTGGCGATATATGAAATGTTGTGGGGTCACTTCATCAGTATTTAGGGTTCATTCTCCAGGGAGCATCAATGTGCTCCTTAAGTTTCATGATAATCCTCACATCAAAGTCCTGCACAGGTCCAATGTTGACAACTCGCGTCCGCCCCGCCTGTCGTTAAACAGATCCATGGACCAACCCGCTACCCGCAATAGACCCTATTCACGGCCCGCCCACGCACGCGCACTCAGCAAATTTCTCAGTAACTTCCTGGTGCTGACGTCAGCTTTGAAGGGTAAAACAACACAGAAATTGCTGGACTTAAAGCCAACATATCATTATTTCGAACGGTAAAGTAAATTATAACGCTTTGTGCCTTTTACTATCTTGTGTTCTGTATCATGCTAGCCGTATTTTATACTTCACTATTCGTAAATTGCATTAAATTTGCGATTTCTGTTTTAACTCTATGGGCTTTTAGTAGGGTTTTCCCCTTCAACCGTGACGTCAGCACCAGGAAGTTGCGTAACGTGAATTTGGTTAATTACATAAAGTCTAAACCAGATACGCCTCGCCCGTCAAAAATACGGAACCGTTGCCCGCCCGCTACCCCCGATTACACGCAGTTAAGTAAATAGCCTACAGCCGTGCATGCGTACTTCCAAACTGCATCGCACTCGATCATCCCCGCACGCCCAGTGTTTGCGACGCAATATATTTATTCACATTTTCAAAATAAAATTTGAATTTTCACAATAAAATGTCACCCACAAACATTTAGTCCAGTACCGGCCATTCCTGTATAAAAGTATATTTTCTGCCCGTTTTAGCCTGTCAAACACGGGTCCCCGCCAGGTACCCGGACCGTCTGCCTCACATTAGATTTTCACACATGTGTGCAAGTGGACATTTTAGCATGAAGGTGGTGCTAGAGTAGAGGTCATGGGGTCAGTGAAAGCAGAAGGTTTAATCCTGTGGGGAGTATAAATGTGATCAACAAGTTTCATGACAATTTGACCGGTACATTTAGAAATGTTGTGACAGTGAACATTTTGACCTACATGTAATGGTGGTGCTAGAAGAAAGACTAATTTGAACACTACAATAAGTCTGAGCAGTCTTTATTAATATTATTCATTTTTTATGATGTTTATGTAAGCTCCCAATGTGCGACATATTGTGAGCTTGTAGATCTGCTATTTTGGCTTAATGTTCAGCCCAGAATAGGGCCATAGGCCATAATGGTGGTGCTCTACCTTACACCATTTCCAACTAGATAGAAGATGTCTTAGTTGACTTCACTGGCAGTGAATGTGATCTAATCGGTTTAATTCTACATTTAATCTTTACAGACTTGCTGGCTGTGATCTCAAAAAGACAGACTGTGACGGTGTGGCTTCAGCTCTCAGCTCTAATCCTTCACATCTAACAGAACTGGACCTCAGTGGGACCAAACTGGACCATTCATCCATGGTGCTGATCTCTGCTGGACTAAAGAGTCCACATTGTAGACTGCAGGTCCTAAGGTCAGACTGATTTACCACCATTATTTGTATTAATTAGGTTTGAATATTTATTATGGAATTATAACTTGAATACTGTGGTGAGACTTTATTTGAAGAGTGTGAATAGGGTTGACATCATGGTAACCCACACTGACTAGAATAATGATAAGGTACAGTGACTACATTATGTGATCCATCATGGCTGCTATAGGAAATGATCACATCCAGTAATGTAATCATTTGACTGTCAAACTGGTGTAAACACAGACTGCAAGGTTTGCTGGTTCCTCAGCCCACCAGCACCAGCAGTCTGACCAATTATGATCACTGTCTGTAAGAGTAAAACAGCCCAATACTCTGAAATGTTGCTGATAGAACTGTCTCCTGTCTGTTTCCTATGAGTTATTTATTTCATAATTATAACAACACAGATATTTCTTATGTATTTAGTAAAAGTAATGGAAAGCAAGACTGCTACACAATTATGTGATTTAGAGTGTGTTTTTTATTTGATTAATTAATTAATATCCGTTCCATTTTCTTCATGTATATGATTAGTATTCTTATTATTGTTCTTTTATGGGCCTCAGTGGGACCAAACTGGACGATTCAACCATGGAGCTGATCTCTGCTGTTCTAAAGAGTCCACATTGTAGACTGCAGACCCTAAGGTAAGAATTTGCCACCATTATTTGTATTAGTTTAGTTACAGTTATAACAACACAGATCTTCCACATGTATTTAGTAAAAGTAATGGAAATACAAATTGCTACATACTGTGATGTAGAGAAATGTATTGATAAAATAATTAATATTCAATTCATTTTCTTCATATCGTAGTTGTCGGGTGAAAACCTTATATGTCCAAAACCGTTCGTTTTGCATTTATCATTTTAAAAATGATTTAAACTAGTGAAAAGAGCCGCAGCTGTTTTCACTACCGTTGTGCGACGGCCTTGAATGATGAAGCAGGGCTTTACTTTGCGAAAAAAACGTACAAATTTGAAACTTGGAGATACGAGGTTTCCAGCCGACAACGACGATATAAATCATTAGTTGCGACCGTCAGTTCACAAGTTACTATGAAAAGCTCCACCGGCTGTCTGTCCATCACATCACATCACACTTTTGGCTCTACTCTTATCTCCGCCCCTATCCTTGCCAAACTTTGCACACACACTCCTTGGCTGCCAAACCACATCCCCCGCCCCTGATTTCTCAAATGCCCCTCTTTTAGCGCCACCATAAGGTTGCATTTTGCAGACACCGTGGCTGCGTCCGAAATCCACCCTATTACCTACTTCACGTGTACTAAAAGGGCGTTCCGCCATTTTGAAGTAGTGTCCCAATGTATAGTGAGCATTTTTGTACCCTAATATAGTGGACTCAAATATCCCACAATGCGTCTGGATTTGTAGGGTGCATTCGATGGTCACTATTCAAGCCCTACCGCCCCACAATGCACTGCGCTGCGGCCGCTACCTCGCGCTTTGAGCACGCGCATGCAGTGTGCACGCAAACACGCACACTGCAGACTCTTTTCTGGGCAGGAGGCAACGGTGCTGCGTAGGCGTAGTCATCTGTTGCTGAGCAAACGCAAACGAGCCGCCTGTAGCAGAACCACCAGCTAAATCAAACAACGCATACCAATGTCCACTCAGCTGTTGAAGAATTATTCATGGGCGTGTTTCGGCCGGTACTTTAATTCACCAATCAAGTTTGCAGCTGGCATCACCTTTAAGAGCGTCAGAACTGGCATAAACCTCTGCATAAGCCTTCTTGAACAGCTTTGAAGTGGATGAAGGGGCGACGGTGCTCTCATCTTTGCATAGACAAATGGACAGTCACAGACAGCAATGTAGGCTTATAATTCTCTCTAGCACCTTATTAAGTGTAGTCCGTGTTTTCTTTGCTTATTCACATATCAGTGATATCACTTGAAAGTCACTCTGGTGTGTGTGTGTGTGTGTGTGTGTGTGTGTGTGTGTGTGTGTGTGTGTGTGTGTGTGTGTGTGTGTGTGTGTGTGTGTGTGTGTGTGTGTGTGTGTTAATCTAGCTGTTTGTTCTTTATATAGGCTGACAGTAGGCCTATTGCGGTGCGGCAGCGCCCTCTCATTTGGCCAAAATGGCTTTTAGCGCATAAATGCTATGCTTTAATTTTTATAAAGGTAAGCTTCGTAACAGCATATTGACAGTGGTGAAAGTGAGCCGGAACGGCCCCAACCCCCGTTCCGTTAAAACATTTGGGGCCGGAACGCGTTCCGTTAAGACGAGGAGAAGCCAGCTGTCAAAATCCCATGTTAAACCTGCCACAAACACACGTCCAGGAAGAAAACAATAGCCTATACCAAAGTCAGATTAACATACAGTATGCTACACAAGTGCTACTAGTTATATTTTCTGATAAAGGGCTTCTAAATTATTCCCGTGGGTTTGTGTAGGTCAGTGTGATCCAGTCTGTTTGCGTTTCAGTGTTTGTTTGACACGGAGCGCACGGAGCTAATAGAGGTGGGACGTTTGCGAACGAATCAAGTCTTTTGAACGGCTCTTTGAAATGAACGATATGATTCGGTTCACAGTAGGGAGCCGTTCCTTTCTAATGAACAGTGGCCGTCTTTTGAACGGCTCTTTGAAAGGAACTGATCCCAGAGATCCGGCTCACTTCAAAGAGCCATACATCCCATCTCTAGGAGGACTCGTTGTGTCTGTCTGTGCCTGCATGGATGCGGCCTTAAGCAAGATGCAGAATAGACCAAAATGATTCTATTCTGCATGTGTAGTGGAGTAGAATTAAAAGTATTGGAAACCAGTAAAGTAGGCTAGGCTATACTTAAAACCTGCACTTAAATACACTACTTTAGTAAATGTACTTAGTTACTTTAGATAACTGGTTATAATAATATTAATAATAATATGGGTAATAATATAATAAATATAATAATAATATATGCTTACCCTTCTGTATGGAACAATGAACAATATGAAGAGGCTTATTATAGATATTTCATTTAGGATTTCAATCATGTTTCATGTTACAGTAAGTGCATGTTGCCTAATTCAGGTGTAGGACCTGTAGTGTTTTACTGTTCCAAAATGCATTTTTCTATGCATTTCAGGGGTTTTGGGGGTTTAGAGCCTCCCAATTTTTTTCGACAGTTCCAATTTATGACAGTTCCGGCAAGAATTTCAAACCACTTTCACCCCTGCATATTGACGCATTGTGCTGCACTTCGCCCCCCGATTTACATAATCTCCGTTAAATATGCGAGCAACACTAAAACGTAACGTTCAGCACGCTGATTACATTCAGCGCTCATTTTATAAAAGCAATAACGCATATGATGGGTGGCGCTCGCCGATTTGTGTGCTCAAGGCGAGTTTCAAAATCAAGTCTCACAGCGTCGCTCCCATAGACTGACTAACAAGGCAGCGGCTACGGAAACAATTTTGTGTTCATAGGAGATAAGAAGTCGGCTTAACCATAGGCAAGCAAGCGCAACACACTGGCTCCACTGTGCTGGGAAGACGAACAGGGAGGTGGGGGAAGGGGGAAGCCACGCGAACCGGCGGCTCGTGGGGGGAGCTGAAGTTGAAGTAGTTGAAGTTGACACAGGCACCTGTCAATCATTCTGACCACAAATTATTAAGTAGAGTTAACATAGACTACGCATTGCATTACGTTTTTTTTAGGCGCTGTACTTAGGACTGTAATTGTCTTGTTATAATACACAATACAGGATTCATTTTCTTCACTTCTTTGCCATCTACTGTTAGGTATGGCCATATTATCAGGGGTGCACATAGCCTTTTGGGGCTAGTACTCAGGGCTTCGACGATTCGACCAACAGAGCAGTTCTATTGCTTAATTTATACTTCTATAGTACGGTGGTGTAATTCGCCAAAAAGAACAGATCTACAAGCTAACAACGTGTCACGTCTCAACGTGTCAATAGCTTGAGGATCTTCTGTCCCCTTGCTTCCACGGTCCCTCCCCCTTGCTTTGGGAAGCATGCAGTCACTAGGCAGGCTACTAGCCCTGACATGACCGTCATGTAATATTCAGGGATAGGCAGGCTTCGAGCGACTGACAGACACACACAGAGGGGCTGCATATTCTCCCTCGGTCTATGGAATATGCCAAAACCGACACGATGAAACTCAAGTTATTTGCAAAGTTTGCAATTGTTCGAACGTCACTCGATATAACTTTTAACCAAACGCGGGTGATACACTAGTGATTAGTGTTGTAGTCGAGTCCACCTAAAGCGAGTCCAAGTCAAGTCCAAGTCATATGGGGTACAAGTCCGAGTTGAGTCCGAGTCAAGAGCCCTTGGGAGGGGGTCGAGTCCGAGTCGAGTCCGAGACCAACGGGGATCGAGACCGAGTCGAGTCCGACATGAAAGGGGGTCGAGACTGAGCAGAGTCTTTTTTTTTTTTTGTAGGCCAAATTAATGGCTCGTCTTCAAATTAAAACAATAGGTCTCCCCAAATTACCTTTGGTTGCTGTGGTTTAGACACTACATAAATCAGTAGTAGTAGGCTACTCCATTGCTGAATATGATGTTGTAAACCAAAATGCAATTGTAAATGTCTGCTCATGACATCAAGCAGTCACATAAGGTGAACAATGGATTCCTTTTTGTTCAGTCTCTCTCTAAATTAGCACCAGGGTTGGGAAGGTTACTTTTAAAAAGTATTCCTTACTTAAAAGTATTAACTACTAGTTACTTTCAGTTACTTTTGGATTACTTTTAAGCAAAACTATATATATATATATATATATATATATATATATATATATATATATATATATATATATATATATATATTTTTTTTTTTTTTAATTAAGTGTCCCGGTACTGTTTTTTCCCCAGACCAATTTTCTATCTAAGAATATATACACATTTAAGACAAATAAGTACAAATAAGACGTATGCCATACTGTAGTACAATATCCCAAATCAGACGATAATTATCCAGTCTAATATCATGATATGGATATAATATTGATGTCCATGCACCGAAAGACAAAGTGATTACAAAAATAATATTAATTTAAAAAATAATTATACTAGGCCTACTGTAGTCTATAAAATGTTTAATCATTGCTGTTATAGCTGTGTCATTGTAATAGAGCTGCATGATTATGGCAAAACGTATCTTATCAAGCTGCATGATTATGGCAAAACGTATCTTATCAAAGTCTTAATTTAATGAAGAAACATTTTATTTTGACTAAAAGCTAAAATAAATAAATAAGGTTTCCCCATTCAAACACATAGCAGTACATGCCTGTCTGAATTTGAATGTTCAAGGTGAGAAATGTATATGTCATTATAGTCTCATGCCTTTCAATTATATACAAAATGCAAAAAAAAAGAAAAAAAGAAAATACCCTATGTCACTGCTTCAGGCTTCAGTTGTTTTGATTCTTTTAACCTCTCTTTATGGACTTTAAATGTCCCCTTCTCTCTAACTGTTGATCAGTGCATTTGTTAAACTTTCGGACAAGGCTTGCTTAACGAGTTATAGGCTACAGCTGAGAAGACAACAAGACCAATTCTTAATCCAGTGGTGCGGGTGGATTAAACATGATCACAACGCCTTGTGTTTGGAAGTTGTTTACTACCTTAAGGACTTATTTATTTGGAACACGAGGATATCCTACAGGTTGGAGGGAAGGAGAGTGGACTGAGTTCAGTGTGTTGTCTGTCTCTGTTGTTGTTGGGCTTGTTGGCTGCTGCTGCAGCAGGGCTCGGCTCTGTGTGTGTGTGTGTGTGTGTGTGTGTGTGTGCGTGCGTGGGGGTGAAATCGTTGTATATTTCGCGTCTAAAATATCGAATAGAGTAATTATGTAAAAAGAAAGCTTGTGTCATGACAAACTTCCTGGCTGTGGTCGTAAGGTAATTTGTTTTCCCCCCAGTTACTGTTGGTAACGGGCATCCCTCTTGCACGGGTTGTTGTTGTCAACATGTGTGTCGAGACCCCCAGAGAGAGAGAGTTCAACACCAAACGCACCCAAATGTTGTACACAAATACAGATTATCACATACATAATCCCATTCTCCATACTTCTATTCACCTAATTTTGATGTTAAATTATTTTCATTCATCATAAATATAGGCTACTACTTTAATTTCAAAGTATGATGTGGGTCTATTGTTATTTCATTTTTACTGATCAACTATATTCACAGTTATAGCAAAGCAATCCTTCTACACATTGTTTGTCTGTCTCAATAATATGCACTCCTCAATGGGCTGCTCTTTACATTATTATGCTCCTATATTGTCATGCACGCACCAGTTACAGTTACTTTCCCCATAACCCACACTTATATGCTCCATATTTTGGAGCATATATATTCAAACAGGTAAGGTCTAGTGTTAAGAAAAAGGAACATAATTATGCCTGATTTTCAGTTGGCCAACTTATCTACCTCCGAATAAGTCTTGACTTTGATACAGTATTGATTTTGAAAAGAGGGTAAGAGTTGTTATGACTTAGTTTGTGCCTGGCTTACGTTGACTTGCTTTTTTTTTCACTTCATCAGTGAATCAAAAGTGCTTGCATTGGAAATGTTACGTTTAAGTGGCCGAATGGTCCACACGTCATGGACACATCCCTTATGGTTTTCAATACCCAGATACACTTGTTTCTCATGTATATTTAGGCTATTTATTTTGGGAAATTATCGCATCTTGCTTCTTCCAAACGGAGTCTTGCAAGTTATTTTTTGATTAATACTAACCTGGAGAATTCACTCTGTAGTTGAAAATGTCGGGATCTTTAAAGTCGGCGCTCATAAATGCATAGCAGGAAAGCCAGTGATGTCACTGAAAAGCGACAGGTTCTTTGTCTGCCGTCTCCCCTCTGCTCTGTTAACATTATGGGTAATCCATTCAAGTGGCATATTAAACGAGACACACGTAATTTATTTAGAAAACTAGAAGATATGTTGTCAGAGTCAGTCCATACAACATATTTTTATATATTTTTATTTAAATCAATATAGTCTTCAGTTCATGTAGGATTATTTTAATATTAGGCTAACCACAGTTGAATTGCGATGACTTTCTATGGGTTGGCTTGCAGTACACCGCTCTCCCTTAGCCGAAGTGGGTGATGATTGTTTTTTTCCCCCCATCAGACTGTTCTGAGACTGAGACCAGCGCTACTGCATCAAAATAGATATAGTAAAATATCCAGCAGTCGCTCGTGGCAGCAAGAAACAATAAATAAATAACAGTTTAGAGAATAGAGAAAAGTCTCCGGCAATGGCCTGATTATTGCACACTAAGCGTTTTGTTGGAGCTACAGCTCTGATCCCACAACGTTACTCCAGCCTAGCCTGACACTTCAGTCCGCACATCACCCCCCCCTGTTGGTGGGTGGTTTGTAGTGTGGACTGAAGCTGCACATATTTTATTCTATTTCGAGCGCGCCTGAAGAGCGGGCGCATTGAATGGGCCAATCAGGGTTGTATGCTTGGGGCACGTGAACTCTATGCTCCGGTCCCAGCCCCCTCCAAACAGAGCTCTTGAGCTCCCGTGAGACTCCCTCGTGGACTCTGATTGGTGTCCTCTGCCCACGTGAGAGTCTAGTGGACTCTGATTGGTCCGTGAAAACTGTCATGGCGGAGTCAGACTCGACTCGTATTATTTTAATAAACTATGAAATAGTGCAGTTTCCTCACGTTTTAATACCATTTTGCACTAACGTAAACATGCAGACATATAATATGTTATGAGAAATAACGTATTTTTGCAATGTCACGCCACGTCGCCGTCACGTGTGTGTGTGTGTGTGTGTATGTGTGTGTGTGTGTGTGTGTGACGTCAATAGGCTTTAGCCCGCCCACGCCGAAGTAGAATCTGCCCTAGTAATCTCAGACTCTCCCGTAGTGAACGTAGTGTGAGATGTCTGGCGCTCGCACGCCTCGCAGTCAGGCAAACTCCAGCCAGCATGAGAGTGAGAGGCAGATTAATTGAACTAGGCTACTCACATTATGCTGCAGAGTTTAACGTGCGGTACGTCCAAAGTGTGCACGTTGTTTTCAAGTCACAGATGCATGGGGTTGGCTAAAACCATGTGTTTAATCCATGTGGGTTCTTTAGTTAGACATGCGTTTTCGTCATCATTACAACTTGTCATGCTTGGCGAGATGCCGTCAGTAAACATGCGTCAATACGGACATCCTCTAAAACCGGCGGATTTCAAAATAAGATCCACTCGTAAAGATTAAATAGTCAACACTAGTTTTATTTCTTAAGTCTACTTACAGGAAGTACGTGCAGTCTGTGCAGTACAGGACACCAGAGAAACTGACACCATTAAAAAAGAGAAAGATTACAGGAGGTGCGCAAGAGCGCTTCATTTCGTCTGATCTGCGATGCAACATTTATTTTGACCACGCATGCGCACTTGCGCACCATTTATGTTAACCCCTGCATATTATCACTACAGATATGCTCTAAAAGTGTGAAAAACATATTTTTATTGCACTACGTCTTTAACTTCAATTAAAGTGAATGTGGTTTAATCTGTTGGTCATTTCTGATTTTACATGTAATCTTTACAGACTTGCTGGCAGTATCCTCAAACAGACAAACTGTGAAGGTGTGGCTTCAGCTCTCAGCTCTAATCCTTCACATCTAACAGAACTGGACCTCAGTGGGACCAAACTGGACCATTCATCCATGGAGCTGATCTCTGCTGGACTTAAGTGTCCACATTGTAGACTGAAGACCCTAAGGTCAGACCATCATTATATTTTATTACTTTTGTTTTACTATTTATTATGGGATTATAAAAGAATACAATACTGTATTTGAAGAGAGTGAATAAGGTTGACATCCCCACTGACTAGAATAATGATAAGGTACAGTGACTACAGTATGTGATCCATCATGGCTGCTAGGGAATGATCACATCCAGTTATGTAATCATTTGACTGTCAAACTGGTGTAAACACAGACTGGAAGGTTTGCTGGTTCCTCAGCCCACCGGCACCAGCAGTCTGATCAATTATGATCACTGTTGTGTCTGTAAGAGTTTCAGAGTAAATCAGTCCATTACTCTGAAATGTTGCTGATAAAACTTTTCTATGAGTTATTTCTTTATAATAACAACACAGATCTTCCACATGTATTTAGTAAAATGTATGAAAAGCAAAACTGCTACATATTTGATTTAGAAAAAATGTATTTTTAATTTGATAAATTAATTAATTAAATTGTCTTTGTGTAAATCATTAGTTTTAGTATTGTACATGTATTTATCCATCTGTCTTTCTGTCCAGTGTTGTAGTGCTATACTTTTAGATGTGGGGGGACGCCTCATAATGCATGTGCACAAGCACACGCATCCACGTGCATGCCCAGTACCCAGTATGATGCTGACAAGATCATCAAGTAGTCAAATGAGAGGATTCCTCTTACAACGTTGTACATGGACATGCTTTGTAGTTTTATAGTGTGCACAACATAGAGCTAAACAGCCTCACTCGAGTTTTAGAGTTAGATCCTATAGCCCAAAGGGACAGTGAGCAGAGTCTGCTCACTGCGTCATTGACAGCTATTAAAACAGGCGCTCTACAAGCTCATAATGTGTTGGGACGTGTTGTGAGCTTGTAGTAAGGCTGGGCGATATTAGGAAACCCGTCGATATGCGATAGCATTGTTGAATACCTCGATATCGATATTACTCACGATATTAGTCAAAACAATTGCATTATATAATTTTTAATGTTTTTCTGCTTTAGGTCCACTGCCTGCCTATCCCAGATAATGAATAGCATATCCATGCATGCACACAGTACACATAGAAAAAATAAATGAAATGCCTTATTTCCGTTTTCCAACAATGGTTTTATTGAAATAACCACACCTGGTTACAGATGGACTGCTTTTTTGCACGTGCTACGTGCATGCATAGTGTGTCTATTAATTCATTTGACACATGACCTCACATGTTGATACCTCAATATCAATATATTTTCGATATATTGCCCAGCCTTAGCTTGTAGAAGTTTTTTAATAACTTTACATTTTTTACAACATATTAAATATGTGGGACAATGGCAAAATAAAACTCAGTTGGAGTTCCACAGCCAATTATGTGGGGTCCAAAGGGTGGCGCTATATGAAAGGTTGTGGGGTCACTTCATCTGTAGAGTTAATTCTCCAAGGAGCATCAATGTGCTCCATCATTTTCATGACAATCCTCACATTAGATTTTCAAACATCATGTGTGCAAGTGGACATTTTGGCCTAAAGGTGGTGCTAGAGTAGAGGTCATGAGGTCAGTAAAAGCAGTAGGTTTAATATGGTGGCGAGAATAAATGTCCCAGAATAGCCCAGATAGGGTCATTGGCCATATGGTGCCACTCTACCGTACACCATTTCAAACTAAGACCTCTAAGTTAACTTCAATGACAGTGAATGTGGTCTAATCGCTTTGATTTTACATTTAATCTTTACAGACTTGCTGGCTGTGACCTCAAAAAGACAGACTGTGAAGTTTTGGCTTCAGCTCTCTGCTCTAATCCTTCACATCTAACAGAACTGGATCTCAGTGGGACCAAACTGGACCATTCATCCATGGAGCTGATCTCTGCTGGACTAAAGAGTCCACATTGTAGACTGCAGGTCCTAAGGTCAGACTAATTTTACGCTAAACAAAGCTCTTTGATGACTAAAATATAATGATACATGTATACGTGTGACTTTCATTGACAGTTATTAAAACAGCTTATCTACAAGCTTGTGTTGTGAGCTTGTATATCTGGATTTTTTCTTGAATAACTTTGACATGTTTAACAACATTGTCTTCTCTTATGTGGGACAATGGCAAAACATATTTTCAGATGGAGGTCCACAACCAATTATGTGGGGTCTAAAGGGTGGCGCTATACAGAAGTTTGTGGGGTCACTTCATCAGTAGGGTTCATTCTCCAGCGAGCATCAATGTGCTCCATAAGTTTCATAACAATCCTCACATTAGATTTTCACACATCATGTGAGCAAGTGGACATTTTGGCCTAAAGGTGGCACTAGAGTAGAGGCCATGAGGTCAGTAAAAGCAGTAGGTTTAATCCTGTAGGGAGAATAAATGTGATCAACAAGTTTCATGACAATCTGACCAGTACATTTAGAAATGTTATGACAGTGAACATTTAGACCGGTAATATACCGGTATGTTGTTGTTTATGAATTTTATGTAAGCTCTCAATGTGCAACATATTCTGAGCTTGTACCGGTAGATCAGGGGTGCCCAAAAGGTACCAGTAGATCACAAAGGCTATGCAGGTAGACCACATGATATGCCCTAAAAATATATAGGCTATAATTAAACTTGATTTATTGACAACAAGAAGGGCCTGTCAACTCCCTTTGTGGCTTCTAAAATAGGCAAACCCCCAATGCAATGCGTTGTTTTTGAGAGTCAGTAGCATTACAAAGAAGCCAGAAAACCTACCACTTCCATACAGAATGGGTAGAATACTTTTTTCCCACACTATTTCCATATTTTTTACCCTGCTATTTAAATTTGTTTGACTTATATGTAACGCCAGTGCCTCTATTCCAAAGCCCGCTCAGGTAAAGTTTTGTGGGTGGCTAGATCATGTTGAGCTGGTCATTTTAAAAGTAGATCTCAAGTCACAAAAATGTGGGCAGTATCTTCTATTTTGTCTGAATGTTCAGCCCAGAATAGGGTCATCGGTCATATGGTCAGTAAACACCATTTCTAGCAAGCTAGAAGATCTCTTAGTTAACTTCATTGACAGTGAATGTGGTCTAATCTGTTTTACATTTAATCTTTACAGATTTACTGGCTGTGACCTCAAACAGACACACTGTAAAGTTGTGGCTTCAGCTCTCAGCTCTAATTCTTCGCATCTAAGAGAACTGGACCTCAGTGGGACCAAACTGGACCATTCATCCATGGAGCTGATCTCTGCTGGACTAAAGAGTCCACATTGTAGACTGCAGGTCTTAAGGTCAGACTAATTTACCAATATTATTTGTATTAGTTTAGTTTTACTATTTATTATGTGATTATAACATGAATACTGTGGTGACCCACTAAGCACGCCGTCTAAAAGTGGTCTAATAGTGGTATAGATTTGAAAGTTTTTTAGTTGTCTAAACTTAGACTAGACGACTAATAGACTTCTAATAGTCGTCTAAATGTAGACGGTCTATATTTAGACGACTATTAGAAGTCTATTAGTCGTCTAGTCTAAGTTTAGACAACTAAAAAACTTTCAAATCTATACCACTATTAGACCACTTTTAGACGGCGTGCTTAGTGGGGAGACTTTATTTGAATAGTGTGAATAAGGTTGACATCATGGAGAATACATGTGATCAACAAGTTTCATGACAATCTGACCAGTACATTTAGAAATGTTGTGACAGTGAACATTTAGACCGGTAATATACCGGTATGTTGTTGTTTATGAATTTTATGTAAGCTCTCAATGTGCGACATATTCTGAGCTTGTACCGGTAGATCAGGGGTGCCCAAAAGGTAGATTGGGATCTACCATAGATCACAAAGGCTATGCAGGTAGACCACATGATATGCCCGAAAAATATATAGGGTATAATTAAACTTGATTTATTGACAACAAGAAGGGCCTGTCAACTCCCTTTGTGGCTTCTAAAATAGGCACACCCCCAATGCAATGTGTTGTTTTTGAGAGTCAGTAGCATTACAAAGAAGCCAGAAAACCTACCACTTCCATACAGAATGGGTAGAATACTTTTTTCCCCACACTATTTCCATATTTTTTACCCTGCTATTTAAATTTGTTTGACTTATATGTAACGCCAGTGCCTCTATTCCAAAGCCCGCTCAGGTAAAGTTTTGTGGGTGTCTGTTGAGACTAAAATGAAATAACAAATTTACTTCAAAATTAAATAA
This sequence comes from Nannobrachium achirus, assembly GCF_963921795.1. Taxonomy (NCBI): domain Eukaryota; kingdom Metazoa; phylum Chordata; class Actinopteri; order Myctophiformes; family Myctophidae; genus Nannobrachium; species Nannobrachium achirus. The sequence goes on along the minus strand of NC_137821.1, from coordinate 58,228,039 downwards.
TCATCATTTTACTTCACAGCTACAGTAAGTGTCTAAATGGGGAGGATTAAGAAAGTCTGACAAGTGAACATTATAAATCTCGTCTGTCTTCTCACGCAACGCCTTTCTTCTCCCTCTCTCTCGGTTATTGACTGATGATTGCTACAATGAAAAAACAAAACAAAAAACAAAAGAATCAGTGCCTACTAACTGGCTACAGTTCTATTTACAGTATTAAAACAAGCGAGAAAGGCAGTGACTATCTCTCTCTGCTCCATTCAGCACCGGGGACAGCGCCCACGCACGCACGCACGCACACACGCATGTACGCACGCACGCACGCACGCACGCACACACACACACACACACACACACACACACACACACACACACACACACACACACACACACACACACACACACACACAGAGACATGCTTGACCTCATGTAGTTCTTCAGGAGCTTCAATTTGGAAAAGCTTCTCTCGGCAGAGGCCACGGTTACTGGCACAGTCAACAGTATGCGCAGGGCAACACTAAGGTTTGGATACATGTCCAAGATGCTTTTCTCGTAAATGTAACACAACATGCCAAAAGGAGATTTAGGCTTGTTTTGGGGATAGCTGTTAGCAATTAGTCTTCTTATCTTAAGGCACATGTCCTGCGCATCAATGTCCCCCATTTCCTCAGCAAAACGTTTACACCTCTCAGGCAGTGTACCGTCTTCAATCGCTGTCCACATGCCCGCGGTGCTGAAGAGGAATCCATATAAATCATTGAAACTATCTAGCTCTGAAAATCGCTCTCTGATGCTGGAGAGAGCATTGTCAATCAGGGGGAGAAATATATCAAGCTTGTAGTTTTCTTCAGGTGTAATTGGTGGGCGATCATCTTTACCCTAATAATCAAATAGAGCCCTTTTTTCCCACTGTGGCCTTTTCAGCAATTGCTTGTGTGTCTGTGCGCGCATCCATGAACCAGTTCTTTCTGAAGTCCTGGAGAAATAGTATGACAGCACGGATTTCGTTTAGAAGGGCTTCCACGCTGACTGTGGGACTTTGTAGTTGTTTGCTCACTTTATTTATTTGAAACAAAATGTCATGACACACCACAACGCTCACGATAAATGGCCCCGTTATTATTTATTTTGATAGGCTTTTGGCCTCTGTTGCCGTTACACCATCTTTGTGCTGGAGTGCATAGTCCTCCAGCGCTCCCAGTGCTATGTGAACCTCTTCTAGGTGGTAACGCAACACCTTTACGCTCTCTATATGTGATTCCCAGCGGGTGTCTGAGAGGGGTTTTACAGTCAGCCCAGAATCAGTCACGTTTTCCTTCAGTATTGCCCAGCGAGGAGGGGAAGAAAAGAGGTTGTATATTCTTTGAAGGATTCCAAAAAAAGTGACAGCCTGCACAGAGGACTTGGCAGAATCACAAACAACTGAGTAAAATGTGTGGCTTCCACACGGCATGTAGTGTGCTTTTTTGTTGAGATTGAGGATTCGTTTTTGCACTCTCTGATTCTTGTCTTTCATGTTACTCCCGTTATCATAACTTTGGCTCCTGCAGTCACTGATGTCGAGACCCAGTTTTTCCAGATGGGTCAAGAAAGTATTGCACAGTGCTTAACCTGTTGTGGACTCACATGTAATAAATCCAGTGAAATGCTCAGCAATAGAAACAACAGCAGGCTTTTCTTCTGTTTTTGGGACACGACTCACAATGCGCAAAATGACTGACATCTGTTCAATATGGCTGGTGTCGGGTGTACAGTCCAGAATCACTGAATAATATTTAGCGTTGTGAACCTTTTCACAGATGGACTGAGAACCATCCCTCCTATCCTCACATTCAGCTCATTCTGTATGTGCTTGCTGAGGTAATGACTAATGAGTGGTTATGTCACGTCTCTCGATTCTTCGCAAGTGCTCGCTCATTACTGGGTCGTGTTTAGCCATCAGCTCCATCTGTCCAAAAGAATGACCATTGGAGGGCTCGTACAGTTTGTCTCAGTTTGTCCCACGGAAGGCCATGTTGCGTTCAGCTAAATGGCAGATCATGGAGATAATTCTGCACAGCACTTCTCTCCAGTATTTTTCTTTTCTCTCTCTTTGATCCATGTGTTGCCAGTCCACAGTCTTCATAGAAGCCATGCCAATCATGAGCGTGTGCCACGCTTCCATACAACGGGTGTGTGCTTTTGATTGCTTGTGAGCTTTTAGAATATCCCCAACATGTTTCCATCCATCATATCCCTCATTTGACTGATGTCACGTTTCCCGAAGAGCAAGCAACAAAAACAGAAAACCCTATCCTCAGATTTTGAGTACATTAGCCATGTTCTTTTTTATTTTTTCTCCATTCTTGAGTGTAATGAAATAGTAACTTTTGTTAAATCAGCGAGGGAGGGACAGCGAATACACTTTCCGGCAATTATACCTAATCCGTGGCATAGCCGGACAGAGCTTGCGTCTGCCGCTGTTTCGGAACCTATCCCCCCCCCCCCCCCCCACACACACGCACACACGACGACTACCAGTGGACCACCGACACTGCCGCGGTACTGCCGGATCCGTCGGCACCTGCCGGCATCTTCCGGATCCGCCGGCACCTGCCGTTACTACGTGTCATCTGTTCGACACCCAACTCTAACTCTAACCCTTACCCTAAACCTAACCTCGGTGGGGTGAGTCGCTAACCCTCCCGACGCTCCTTTGTCGAAATGACGGTCGTTTGAAAGAGCAAGATATCCCCTCATAGGTGCCGGCAGTGTCGGTGGTCCCCGGTGGTCCCCGGCAGAAGCAGTGGTCCCCCGGCAGAGAGGAAGCAAACGCAATGTGTTCGGTGGTCTGGTGTTCGTGGTGTTGGGGGGGGGGGGGGGGGGGGGGTTCCACAACAGCGGCAGACGCCTCCGCAACAGCGGCAGATGCCACAGATTAAGAATAATTACTGGGGCATAGGAATCATTGCCGCGGCTGTTGCCGCCACTTCTGGCGGCGCCGCGGCAGGTGCAGGTGCCGGAAAGTGTATTGGCTCTTTCTGCAGCGAGGAGGGGACTCAGTATTTTGTGGGAAACTACAGTCCATAATTTGCACTGGGCCTCATTTAACGAGCTCTGTCCTGACAGAGTCAGTGATTTGTTTTGGCCACAATGCAGGGTCATCAGATAGAGATAAAATGACAGGGTCATCAGAGTCTGACTCTGACCCACCCAGTGCTGCTGCTGTAGTCTCTGTCTCACTGTCACTCTCTTTTTCACCCTGGCCCTCCATGGGCTCAATATCTTCATCATCTTCATCATCATCATTATCATCATCATCATTTTCACTCACGGCGTTGGGCTGCGTTACAGCAGCTTGCGCACCAGAATAGCCAGCCACCACCACGTCGTCCTGGGCAGGCTCGGCAGGTGGCTGTGGATCCTGCTCCATTTCCCCATGATCTGAATCATCATCCCCGGATCGCAGACCGTCACTGGTACCAGGAACATTGGAAGACTCGGGGCTGGCGCGCATGGCCGCGATACCCGTAAAACAAGATGTCAATTTTGGATATGATTCCATTTTTTTGCCCTTTCTTCCTCCTTCCTCTTGTTTTGCGCCCCACTTGCTTTTTTTCTGTTCATTTTCTTTTGTTGTTGTCTACTTGTCTTCCCTCCTGACACTGCTGACACATGGGTTGATGGGTAATTAGTAGAAATGTATTTTACCTGAGAGGCGCACAGCATACGGGGCCGCCGAAAGTGGCTCTGCTCGGCACCCCTGGGCAACTGCCCACAATGGCCAGCGTATCCGCCGGCTCTGCTCGGGACGGACGCATTTTCTATGATTAATGGTCAGACGTCAATTTGGGTCGGACATATTGATATACGTAGCCTACCATGCATCACACACTCTCTGATGATGCGCGCAGAGCACAATGTGTGTGGCACTGTGTGTGTGCTCGCGTTAATGCTGCAGGCACGGAGACATAACTCTAAGCACGGAGCATGTCCCAAACGCTGAGGTAAACGTGTTGTTGTGCTGAAGCGAGCTCGTAGCTTGTAGTTCTCGAAGGGTTCCCAGTTCGATCCCGGGCTCCCCCAGAGTTAGTGTTGAAGAGTCCTTGAGCAAGACTCTGAACCCATAGTTGCTCCTGATGAGCAGGTTGGTGCCTTGCATTGTTTCCTCTGCCATCGGTGTATGAATGTGTGTTAATGCGTGAATGTAATGAATGTGTGTGTGAATGGGTGAATGTAATGAATGTGTGTGTGTGAATGGGTGAATGTAATGAATGTATGTGTGAAATTGGCTGAATGAAATGAATGTGTGTGTGTGTGTGTGTGTGTGTGTGTGTGTGTGTGTGTGTGTGTGTGTGTGTGTGTGTGTGTGTGTGTGTGTGTGTGTGTGAATGTAATGCACAATCTATGTAAAGCGCCTTGGATGAAGGCGCTATATACCGTAAATGCACCATTTAACATTTTGTTGGTGCCGCGTTCCCCACTACTGTCCCTTGGATTGGAAGTTTATTTCGTGGCGGTTGTGTGCAGGTTTAGTGTGCTGGGCAAGCTTCACACGCACGCACACACACACACACACACACACACACACACATCACCCAAGTAAATCTGTTTATACTTTGTTGTCACAGTGTGTTCCGTGCCAAAACTGGCTGATCTACAAGCTCACAACGCCTCGCATTAACAACAAGCCTGGACATTGGACACCATCTAACTCAAATTATTATGGATAAGCAGTGTCACCATTCATTTACACTTTATTTTGAAGAGCCCCGGAAGCTTCGTGCGTGTGCACGTGTGTGTACCCTGACGATTTCAGGAAGGAGTTTAGTTTGTTTACAAACGGTCGCAAAACTAAAATCCTAACCGCGGCCGACCATCACGGCCCAGTGTATGGTTGAAAAAGAGCGTATTTCGCCCTCCTTGGTGTTATTTTCACCTTATTCAGAGATACAGCCGTTTTATGTTAGAAGGAATCAATGAATAATGGATTTTTTTTCAGTGATGTTCAAGGAAAATGAAAATATTTCTTATTTAATAAACACATTTTGCTGTTTAAAAAAAAAAAACATCTTCTCAAACACTAATTGTTGTATAGGTTTCCACCTGACAAGTAATGGGAGTTCTTAAAGCACCCAAAATTACAGTTTTTGACATGTTCAGCCCAGAATAGGTTCATTGTCCATTTGGTGGTGCTCTACCTTACAACATTTCTCACTAGATAAAATATCTCTCAGTTAACTTTATTGACAGTGAATGTGGTCTAATCTGTTTGATTGTACATTTAATCTTTACAGACTTGCTGGCTGTGACCTCGAAAAGGCAGACTGTCAAGGTGTGGCTTCAGCTCTCAGCTCTAATCCTTCACATCTAACAGAGCTGGACCTCAGTGGGACCAAACTGGACCATTCATCCATGGAGCTGATCTGTGCTGGATTAAAGAGTCCACATTGTAGACTGCAGATCCTAAGGTCAGACTAATGTACCACCATTATTTGTATTAGTTTAGTTTGATTATTTATTATCTGATTAAAACATAAGATGTGTATGTGTGATGTTTGTTGACAGGACAAAATTGTTACTGGGTTGTTGTTAACTTTTTCGCCGCCGTTGACAGTCCTCACCGTCATTGAAAGGGTTAATACCATGGCGCCGTTGACGGTGAGGACTGTGAATCTTACTGTATATACAGTAAAGATATTATTACTTACTTAATGTCGCTCCGGTCCCGCTCGCATCGGTAATGTCGGCGATTTGTTTACAACGCACGTTGGGCGTGCACGCGAAGTGAAGCTCCTCAATGTTAAGTCAATGGAGAGGCCCATAAAGAAACTTCATTTAAACAAAATAGCCATTTTGAGACATTTTGCAGCAGATCTAAATGTAAACAAGGCACAAGGCAGGGCGCAGCCATCTTGCCTCTTCTTGTCCCACACTGTCATGTGACTAGATGACGTAATCGTTGCCGTCAAGTGATAATCCAAAAAAACAAAAACAACCCCCTTCCGGCCCTTCAAAATAATAGCGGCGGCCGACGGAGGAAACGACGTGGCGCCGAGGCACCAAGCAACCTTCAGATTAAGAGGCAGTAGATGTGTTAACAGCCCTCATAACACGTACACCTTGAATCAAGATGAGATGTGATTTTTCTTTTCAGTGTTTAGTGATGGCTTGTTTCACGTCTAGAATCTGGCAACACCGGAGTCTCTGTATCTGCACCATAGACTCCAATGTATTTCACAGAACTTCCGTTTCCAATTTTGGGGTCAATGGCGTCTGTCCAGCCACTAGGCGGCAAAGTCCTGCAACGGGCCTGGTATCCGTGGCTATCCGACGGATACCCGCGTTTGACGGGTGAAAGCGGGAGCAATATATAATATTATAAATTCGCGGGGACGGGCGGTGAACTACTAAACACGGGCGGGTGACATTTTATTGTGAAAATCAGACAACTGTTTCTGCCTAAACAGCGTCACTGGAGTGCACACATTGAGCAGCAGGACAGAACCACGGCATGCATACACACTGTTTCTGCCTAAACAACATGGAGCACACACAGTCAGTGGGCAGCAGGAGTCAGGACACACACAACACACAGATACACAACCACAGCACACACTAGCACCATAGCCCATGTTCTCATCATAAGGGTTGTTTAAAAGGCTATCTAAAAGAATTAAGAGTGACAGCTGACCTGGCGTTTATGTAAATACACTGTATATTGCGTCACAAACACTGAGGATGGCGTGCAGGGACGATCGAGTGCGATGCATTTTGGTTTACTATGAATGTTCAGGCCAGAATAGGGTCATGGTCCATTTTGTGACTATCTCTCCTCTGCTCCATTCAGCACCGGGGACAGCGCCCCGCCACACACACACACACACACATTCCAAATCGCGAGCTATTTTGTGCTCGATAACTATTTCTGCTTGTCCATTGAGACGGTCTTGAGACATGCTTGACCTCATATAGTTCTTCATGAGCTTCAATTTGGAAAAGCTTCTCTCGGCAGAGGCCACGGTTACTGGCACAGTCAACAGTATGCGCAGAACAACACTAAGGTTTTGGATGTCGCTTTTCTCGTAAATGTAACACAACATGCCAAATGGAGATTTAGGCTTGTTTTGGGGATAGTTGTTGACAATTAGTCTTATCTCAAGGCACATGTCCTGAACATCGATGTCCCCCATTTCCTCAGCAAAACGTGTACACCTCTCAGGCAGTGTGCCGTCTTCAATCGCTGTCCACATGTCTGCGGTGCTGAAGAGGAATCCATATCATTGAAACTATCTAGCTGTGAAAATCGCTCTCTGATGCTGGACAGAGCCTTGTCAATCAGGGCGAGAAATATATCAAGCTTGTAGTTTTCTTCAGGTGTAATTGGTGGGCGATCATCTTTACCCTCATAATCAAATAGAGCTGTTTTTTTCTTTTTTTTTTCTGTCGCCGTTCTGGGAATCGAGTGGTTATTTCCACTGTGGCCTTTTCAGCAATCGCTTGTGCGTCTGTGCGCACATCCATGAACCCGTTCTCTCTGAAGTCCTCGAGAAATAGTATGACAGCAGGGATTTCATTTAGAAGGGCTTCCATGCTGACTGTGGGACTTTGTAGTTGTTTGCTCACGATAAATGGCCCAGTTATTATTTCTTTTGATAGGCTTTTGGCCACTGTTGCCGTTACACCATCTTTGTGCTGGAGTGCATAGTCTTCCAGCGCTCCCAGTGCTATGTGAACCTCTTCTAGGTGGTAACGCAACACCTTTACGCTCTCTATATGTGATTCCCAGCGGGTGTCTGAGAGGGCTTTTACAGTCTGCCAGAATCAGTCACGTTTTCCTTCAGTATTGCCCAGCGAGGAGGGGAAGAGTTAAAGAGGTTGTATATTCTTTGAAGGATTCCAAAAAAAGTGACAGCCTGCACAGAGGACTTGGCAGCATCACAAACAACTAAGTTTAATGTGTGGCTGCCACAAGGCATGTAGTGTGCTTTTTTGTTGAGATAGAGGATTTGTTTTTGCACTCCTTGATTCTTGTCTTTCATGTTGCTGTCATAACTTTGGCCCCTGCAGTCACTGATGTCGAGACCCAGTGGTTATGTCACGTCTCTTGATTCTTTGCAAGTGCTCGCTCTTAGCCATTAGCTCCACCTGTCCTAAAGAATGACCATTGGAGGGCTCGTACAGTTTGTCTGATGTCCCATGAAAGGCCATTTTGCATTCAGATAAATGGCAGATGATGGTGATAATTCTGCACAGCACTTCTCTCCAGTACTTTTTTTTTCTCTCTCTATTAGATCCATGTGTTGCCAGTCCACAGTCTTCATAGTAGCCATGGCAATCATTGCGACCGTCAGGTCGCATTTACTATCAAAACCTCCACCGGCTGTCTGTCCGTCAGTCAGTCACGTCACACTTTTGCCCTGCTCATATCTCCGCCATCGTTGCCCTTATCCATGTGAAATTTTCCGCACACACTCCTTGCCTGCCAAACCACAACCTCCACCCATCAATTCTCACATGGCCCTCTTCTAGCGCCACCATGAGGCCGTTTCTTGCAAAACACATTTTTGGACACTGCTCCTACAATGTTTGCCCTAAAATCACGCAAATCGCTACACAGTATGTCTCGACTCATGTCATCAACATGGACCTGTCCCATTTAGCGCCACCTTCAGGAACATTTTTTAAAACACATTTTTGGACACCTCTCCTACTACTTTTGCCCTAAAATCACGCAAATCGGTACACACTTGCTCTACGCTCATGTCATCAACATGGATCTCTCCCATTTAGCGCCACCTTCAGGCCGATTTTTTTTTTTTAACACATTTTTGGACACTACTCTTACAGATTTGGCCCTAAAATCACGCAAATCGGTACACAGTATGTCTACACTCATGTCATCAACATGGATCTGTCCCAAATAGCCCCACCATCTGGCCAATTTTTTCCAACACATTTTTGGACACTGCTCCTAGCCTCCTACAGATTTTGCCCTAAAATCACACAAATCGGTACACAGTATGTCTACACTAATCTCATCAACATGCATCTGTCCCATATAGCGCCACCATCAGGCAGATTTTTTCAAACATATTTTTGGACACTGCTCCTACACATTTTGGCCTAAAATCACGCTGCGACCTGACGGTCGCTTATCTCCTGATTAGGGAGTCTTACTGGTTCCATACAACGGGTGTGTGCCTTTTATTGCTTGTGAGCTTTTAAAATATCCCTGACATGTTTCCATCCATCATATCCCTCATTTGACAGACTGATGTCACGTTTCCTGAAGAGCAAGCAACAAAAACAGAAAACCCTATCCTCAGAATTTGAGTACCTTAGCTAAGTTTTCTTTTTTTTTTTCTCCATTCTTGAGTGTAATGAAATAGTAACTTTTGTTAAATCAGTGAGGAGGGGACTAAGTATTTTGTGGGAAACTATAGTCCATAATTTGCTCTGGGCCTTTTTTAACGAGCTCTGTCCTGACAGAGTCAGTGATTTGTTTTGGCCACAATGCGGGGTCATCAGATAGAGATAAAATGACAGGGTCATCAGAGTCTGACTCTGACCCACCCAGTGCTGCTGCTGCAGTCTCTGTCTCACTGTCACTCTCTTTTTCACCCTCGCTCTCCATGGGCTCAATATCTTCATCATCTTCATCATCATTTTCACCTACAGCTTTGGGCTGCGTTCTAGCAGCTTGTGCACCAGAATAGCCAGCCACCACCACGTCGTCCTGGGCAGGCTCGGCAGGTGGATGTGGATCCTGCTCCATTTCCCCATGATCTGAATCATCATCCCCAGATCGCAGACCGTCACTGGTACCGGTAACATTAGAAGACTCGGGGCTGGCGCGCGCAGCCTTCCTTCTTCCTCTTGTTTTGCGCCCCACTTGCTTTCTTTCTGTTCATTTTCTTTTGTTGTTGTCTACTTGTCTTCCCTCCTGACACTGCTGACACATGGGTTGATGGGTAATTAGTAGAAATGTATTTTACCTGAGAGGCGCACAGTACACGGGGCCGCCGAAAGTGGCTCGGCTCGGCACCCCTGGGCAACTGCCCACAATGACCAGCGTATCCGCCGGCTCTGCTCGGGACGGACGCATTTTCTATGATTAATGGTCAGACGTCGATTTGGGTCGGACATATTGATATACGTAGCCTACCATGCATCACACACTCTCTGATGATGCGCGCAGAGCACAATGTGTGTGGCACTGTGTGTGTGCTCGCGTTAATGCTGCAGGCACGGAGACATAACTCTAAGCATGGAGCATGTCCCAAACGCTGAGGTAAACGTGTTGTTGTGCTGAAGCGAGCTCGTAGCTTGTAGTTCTCGAAGCATTCCCAGTTCGATCTCGGGCTCCCCCAGAGTTAGTGTTGAAGAGTCCTTGAGCAAGACTCTGAACCCATAGTTGCTCCTGATGAGCAGGTTGGTGCCTTGCATTGTTTCCTCTGCCATCGGTGTATGAATGTGTGTGAATGCGTGAATGTAATGAATGTGTGTGTGTGTGAATGGGTGAATGTAATGAATATGTGTGTGTGTGAATGGGTGAATGTAATGAATGTGTGTGTGAAATTGGCTGAATGAAATGTGTGTGTGTGTGTGTGTGTGTGTGTGTGTGTGTGTGTGTGTGTGTGTGTGTGTGTGTGTGTGTGTGTGTGTGTGTGTGTGTGTGTGTGTGTGTGTGTGTGTGTGTGTGTGTGTGTGAATGTAATGCACAATCTCTGTAAAGCGCCTTGGATGAAGGCGCTATATACTGTAAATGCACCATTTAACATTTTGTTGGTGCCGTGTTCCCCACTACTGTCCCTTGGATTGGAAGTTTATTTTGCGGCGGTTGTGTGCAGGTTTAGTGTGCTGGGCAAGCTTCACACGCACACACACACACATCACCGAAGTAAATCTGTTTATACTTCGTTGTCACAGTGTGTTCCGTGACAAAACTGGCTGATCTACAAGCTCACAACGCCTCGCATTAACAACAAGCCTGGTCATTGTTAACACATTGGACACCATCTAACTCAAATTATTATGGATATGCAGTGTCACCATTCATTTACACTTTATTTTGAAGAGCCCCAGAAGCTTCGTGCGTGTGCATGTGTGTGTACCCTGACGATTTCAGGAAGGAGTTTAGTTTGTTTACAAACGGTCGCAAAACTAAAATCCTAACCGCGGCCGACCATCACGGCCCAGTGTATGGTTGAAAAAGAGCGTATCTCGCCCTCCTTGGCGTTATTTTCACCTTATTCAGAGATACAGCCGTTTTATGTTAGAAGAAGGAATCAATGAATAATGGATTTTTTTTCAGTGATGTTCAAGGAAAATGTAAATATTTCTTATTTAGTAAACACATTTTGCTGTTTAAAAAAAAAAACATCTTCTCAAAAACTAATTGTTGTATAGGTTTCCACCTGACTGAAGTAATGGGAGTTCTTAAAGCACCCGAAATTACAGTTTTTGACATGTTCAGCCCAGAATAGGTTCATTGTCCATTTGGTGGTGCTCTACCTTACAACATTTCTCACTAGATAAAATATCTCTTAGTTAACTTTATTGACAGTGAATGTGGTCTAATCTGTTTGATTGTATCTGTTTTACAGACTTGCTGGCTGTGACCTCGAAAATGCAGACTGTCAAGGTGTGGCTTCAGCTCTCAGCTCTAATCCTTCACATCTAACAGAACTGGACCTCAGTGGGACCAAACTGGACCTTTCATCTGTGGAGCTGATCTTTGCTGGACTAAAGAGTCCACATTGTAGACTGCAGATCCTAAGGTCAGACTAATGGACCACCATTATTCGTATTAGTTTAGTTGTACTATGTATTATGTGATTATAACATTAATACAGTGGTGAGACTTTATTTGAAGAGTGTGAACATGGTTGACATCATGGTAACCCACACTGACTGGAATAATTGCGACCGTAGGTCGCATTTACTACTACTACTACTGCAGCTCACATAAAATGCCGTAACTCGGGCTAGGAGCGTCCGGGAGAGCCGGGGCCGGTACCTATTCGTCCGCCAAGGCAACGCGGAGACCCCACCCCTCATTTCTCACATGGCCCTCTTCTAGCGCCACCATGAGGCCGATTCTTGCAAAACACATTTTTGGCCACTGCTCCTACAGTTTCTGCCCTAAAATCACGCAAATCGCTACACAGTATGTCTACACTCATCCCATCAACATGAATCTGTCCCATATAGCGCCACATTCAGGCCGATTTTTAAAAACACATTTTTGGACACTGCTCCTACAGACTTTGCCCTAAAATCACGAAAATCACTACACAGTATGTCTACACTCATGTCATCAACATGGATCAGGAAGATTTTGGAAAAACACATTTTTGCCCTATTTGTGGAGAATTTATGCCCGATTAGGGAGTCTTACTGGTGATAAGGTACAGTGACTACAGTATGTGATCCATCATGGCTGCTAGGGAATGATCACATCCAGTTATGTAATCATTTGACTGTCAACTGGTGTAAACACAGACTGGAAGGTTTGCTGGTTCCTCAGCCCACCAACACCAGCAGTCTGATCAATTATGATCACTGTTGTGTCTGTAAGAGTTTCAGAGTAAAACAGTCCATTACTCTGAAATGTTGCTGATAAAACTGTCTCCTGTCTGTTCTCAGTTTCCTATGAGTTATTTATTTCATAATTATAACAACACAGATGTTTCACATGTATTTAGTAAAAGTAATGGAAAGCAAAACTGCTACACAATTATGTGATTTGTTTCACTGTCTTCATGTAAATGATTGGTATTATTATTATGTGTACATGTATGGACCTCAGTGGGACCAAACTGGACGATTCAACCATGGAGCTGATCTCTGCTGTTCTAAAGAGTCCACGTTGTGGACTGCAGACCCTAAGGTAAGAATTTACCACGATTATTGTCTCCACCAGCCGAAGGCAGGGGGAGAGTATGTTTTCGCCCCTGTCCGTCCGTGCGTCCGTGCGTCCGTCCGTGCGTCCGTCCGTGCGTCCGTGCGTCCATGCGTCTGTCCGTCCTCCGAGTTTGTGTACAGCTAATCTCCGGCGCCGTTGGCCCGACGCTGCCAAAATGAGCACACACACTCCCTGGATGCCAATTCAGAACCTCTGCCCCACATTTCTCAAATGGCCCTGTTCTAGCGCCACCATGAGGCCGATGTTTGCAAAACACATTTCTGTACACTACTCCTACAGCTTTTGTCCAAAAATCACGCAAATCGGTAGACAGCATCTCTACAGTCATGTGATCGGCACGGATCTGTCTGATTGTCCATATTCCATCCTGATTGGCTGATATTGGCTTTCAAAGTTTGTAAGATTGGTCCATTTTGGACAAAATGCCTCAACTCACAAATGCAGAGTGCAATTAACATGAAATCGCGCACACAGGTTCCCACTAGGCCGAGGAAGAAATGCCACTTCAAATTTTTGAAATCAGCCTCATGGTGGTGCTATAACAGGCCGATTTGTGGTTTTACCTTTAACTCCACCGATCAGTTTCTAACTTTGTAAGCGCACTCCCTGAATGCCAATTCAGAACCTCTGCCCCACATTTTTCACATGGGCTTGTTCTAGCGCCACCAGGAGGCCAATTTGTGCAAAACTACCTTTTGGCCAGTACTCCTACAGATTTTGTCCAAAAATCACGCAAATCGGTAGACAGTATCTCTACAGTCATGTGATCGACATGGATCTCTCTGATTGTCCATATTCCATCCTGATTGGCTTTCAAAGTTTGTAAGATTGGTCCGTTTTGGACAAAATGCCTCAAATCACAAACGCAGAGTGCAATTAACATGAAATCGCGTACACACGTTCCCACTAGGATGAGGAAGAAATGCCACAAATTTTTGAAATCAGCCTCATGGTGGCGCTATAACAGGCCAATTCGTGGTTTTACCTATAACTCCACTGATCAGTTTCAAACTTTGTAAGCGCACTCCCTATAGGCTAAGGAAAAACCCTTTCCTTGCATTTTTCATATCAGCCTTTTATAGCGCCACCTGGAGGCCGACTTATGTAAGACACATTTTTGGATATTACTCCTTCAGATTTTACCCAAAATGAACACAAATCAGTACACACTATCATTCAGTCACATGATCAAGACGGATCTGTCCTGTATTAAATATTCCATCCTGATTGGCTAAGATTGGCCTCCAAACTTTGCAGGATTGATCCGTTTCAAACAAAATGCCTCAAATCAAACACAGCGTGCAATTGTAATGAAATTGTGCACGCACATTCGCAAAAGGCCAAGGAAGAAATTACACTACAAAATGTTCAAATCAGCCTCATGGTGGTGCCATGAAAGGCCTAAGATTGGTGAAGAACACATGCCACCCTTTTTACATTGGCCTATTATACCACCACCAGGACGCGTGGCTGGTGGAGACCTGTGCTCGGAAGAGCACTTCTTCTAGTTTGTATTAGTATTGTATTAGTATTGTATCGTTGTATTCTGCTACATATGTGATGTAGAGAAATTATATTTTTATTTGATAAAATAATTAATATTCAATTAATTTTCATCACCTAAAATATTATTATTATTTGTACATTTGTCAGTCTGTCTGTTTTGTTTTCTTGATGATAAGAACCTGATTTTGTTAACGCCCTTTTTTCATGTCGAGACGGTGATGAGCTAAACAAAGCTCTCTGATGGCTTAAATTTAACGAGACGTTTATGTGTGATTTCTGTTGACAGCTATTACAATAGCTCATTTACAAGCTCATATTTTTGTGTGCCAAAGGGTAGCGCTAGATGAAAGGCTTCATCAGTAGGGTTTATTCTCCAGGGAGCATCAATGTCCTCCATACATTTCATGACAATCCTCACATTAGATTTTCACACATCATGTGTGACAGTGAATATTTTGCGCTAATAGTGGCGCTAGAAGAAAGACTATATGGGGAGCATGACGGTTCACTGTCTTTATTGTGTATTATTCTTTTCAATATATGTTGTTGTTTATGTTGTTTATGTAAGCTCCTAATGTGCGACTTATTGTGAGCTTGTAGATCTGCTATTTTGGCTGAATGTTCATCCCAGAATAGGGTCATCGGCCTTGTGGTGGCACTCTACCTTACACCATTTCTAACTAGATTGAAGATCTCTCAGTTAAAGACGCACTTCAACGGAAGTACTCCACTTGCTCCACTTCCTTATGGTGACACAATTCCTAGTGAAACAGTCCAGGAAGGAGGGACATAGCGCTGGGAGGAATGTGATTTGATGGTCAAAAAGTAGGCGGGCCATAACTCATTGAAGACATTAATATCTAAAGACGGGTGGGCTGACGAACAACACTGAGTCTCACAGCGTCGCTCCCATAGACTAACAAGGCAGCACTATAGAAACATTTTTGTGAGATGAGATGTCGGTCGCGGCTTGTGATTGGCTGAACCGGAGGTAAGCTAGCGCAACATACTGGCTCTGCTGTGCGGGGAGGACGAACGGTGAGGCGGGGGAAGGGGGAAGCCACGTGAACCAGCGGCTTGCGGGGAGTAGCTGAAGTTGAAGTTGATTGACAAAGGCACCTGTCAATCATTCTGACCTCATGAATTGTTAAGTGGAGTTAATGTAGCCTCTGTCATCACGCATTACGTGCTTTTTTAGGGGTTGTACTCAGGGCTGTAAGTGTCATGTTATAACTTATAATACAAAACACTGTACTTTTTTAGCCATCTACTGTTAGGTATGGCCATAATATCACTACAGATATGCTCTAAAAGTGTGAAAAAACAACATATTTTTAATGTCACTACATCTTTAACTTCAGTGAATGTGGTTTAATCTCTTTGATCATTTCTGATTTTACATGTAATCTTTACAGACTTGCTGGCCGTATCCTCAAACAGAAACACTCTGAAGGTGTGGCTTCAGCTCTCAGCTCTAATCCTTCACATCTAACAGAACTGGACCTCAGTGGGACCAAACTGGAACATACATCCATGGAGCTGATCTCTGCTGGACTAAAGTGTCCACATTGTAGACTGCAGGTTTTAAGGTCAGACTAATTTTTTATATTAGTTTAGTTTAACTTTGTATTATGTGATTATAACATGAATACTGTGGTGAGACTTTATTTGAAGAGTGTGAATAAGGTTGACATCATAGTAACCCACACTGACTATAATAATGATAAGGTACAGTGACTACAGTATGTGATCCATCATGGCTGCTAGGAATGATCACATCCACTTACTTAAAAGGAACACACCAAAAAAAGTCCTTATGGTCTTATTTCCGTTGGGGTCCTTGGTTTTCAATTCATCAACATATAAAGTGGCATAAAAAACATTCAATATCATCACAAGTACAAAATACTATGTGTACAGAATTGAAAAAAAGGGTGGGGGTGAAGTAAGGGGGGGGGGGGGGGGGGATATTTCTGGGCTGTTTTGAAGGAAGCCAGTGAACTACATGTTTTCAAATGGTGACTGGTGGTGTTGTGTTTATGTATAAATAAAACATGAGACTTTGAGTCTAAAAGCCCTGCTATTTAACCCAACTGGACCAGCACTCTCACTAGTTTCTCTATTAAATAAAAATTAAGTCAAATAAGTAACATTATGTCAGGTAGCTGATCTAAAAGGTCACAGTTGTGAGGTGCTCATTGCTGCGGTGCAAACAATTATAAATCAGGCTTTATAATCTAGCTCTATGGAAACATAAATACAAATACATGTATTTGAACGCGGCAGCTCCCGTTCACAGCCGTGCAACGTCTTGTCTTTCACACGGAGAAGAAAAAATACAGCTGCGACGATCTGTGTGTAAGCTATGGTCCACAGAAAACAGGCTGTTTTGAAGCCATATGAGAAAAGAAGCAGAGATAAATCCATGTTTGTGCATGAGCTTGTATACAAAGCAATGAGGAAAAGGAAGTGAGCAGCAGCGGCTTTCGCGAGGCATTTTGGGAAATTGAGTTTTCCGCTCGCTAGCGGCCACCGCAGCGTGGGGGCCAACGGTTACCATGGTAACCAGTTAACACATCCCTGGACGTGATAACTGGGCTGTGGCGCTCCACAGGGGGAATCCTTATCACGTTCCTGGACGTTTTATTATCCCATGTGTTAATCCTGTTGGGAGAATGAATGTGATCAACAAGTTTCATATCAATCTGACCAGTACATTTAGAAATGTTGTGATAGTGAACATTTTCATCTAATGGTGGCGCTAGAAGAAAGACTATTTGAACACTAAAATATGTATGGGTCATCCTCTGTGCAGTCTTTTATGATTGTTATGTGATCTCTCAATGTGCGACAAATTGTGAGCTTGTAGATCTGCTATTTTGGCTGAAGGTTCAGCCCAGAATAGGGTCATTGGCTCTACCTTACACCCTTAGTTAACTTTATTGACAGTGAATGTGGTCTAATCTGTTTAAATTTACATTTAATCTTTACAGACTTGCTGGCTGTGACCTAAAAAAGACAGACTGTGAAGTTGTGGCTTCAGCTCTCAGCTCTAATCCTTCACATCTAACAGAACTGGACCTCAGTGGGACCAAACTGGACCATTCATCCATGGTGCTGATCTCTGCTGGACTAAAGAGTCCACATTGTAGACTGCAGATCCTAAGGTCAGACTCATTTACCACCATTGTTTGTATTAGTTTAGTTTTACTATTTATTATGTGATTATAACATGAATATTGTGGTGAGACTTTATTTGAAGAGTGTGAATAAGGTTGACATCATGGTAACCCACACTGACTAGAATAATGATAAGGTACTGTGACTACAGTATGTGATCCATCATGGCTGCAAGGGAATGATCACATCCAGTTATGTAATCATTTGACTGTCAAACTGGTGTAAACACAGACTGGAAGGTTTGCTGCTTCCTCAGCCTACCAGCACCAGCAGTCTGATAAATTATGATCAATGTTGTGTCTTTAACCCTTAAGTGCTGTTCGGGTCATTTTGACCCGTTTTACATTTTCATTTGGAAAAAAAAGGTAGAAGTTAAAAATGTTTCCACCTGAAACTCACTGGCCTTAAAGATTCTTCTGAGATGAACATGTAAAAAAAATATTTTTGCACTACACCCATGCTACACCCCCCTCATATTTTTTGAACCTTAAGTGCTGTTCGGGTCATTTTGACCCGGAAGCACAGAAATACACAGTATTATGCCAAAACACAGACACACAGTCACCCCCACTTCTAACACCCCCCTTCCGAAGCCCCATTCCGAACCCTCCCCCCCTTCCTATAAGCATGAGCAATATTGCCCAGTATTAAATGAAGTCGTTTTTTTTACATGGATTTCAGCGAAATCAGTAAAAACGCCTAGCTCTTTCAGTGTTTAATGTGATATAGCAAAGCAGAAATGCAAACATTTACCAAATATACCATATGAATTGTTTGGTATTGAGTCAAAGTCAATGTATCATGATGATTTGTTAAGTTAAAGTTTATATTAGTGTTGTTTTTTTTAAACCAAATATCCACCGGGTCAAAATGACCCGAACAGAACGAAGGTGTAGTGAATCTGAACAGAACTTAAGGGTTAAGAGTTTCAGAAAACAGTCCATTACTCTGAAATGTTTCTGAAAAACTGTCTCCTGTCTGTTTCCTATGAGTTATAGATTACTTAATTATAACAAGACAGATATTTCACATGTATTATTTAGTAACAGTAATGGAAAGCAAAACTGCTACACAATTATGTGATTTAGAGTGTGTTTTTTATTTGATGAATTAATTAATATCCGTTTCATTTTCTTCATGTATATGATTAGTATTATTATTATTGTTCTTTTATGGACCTCAGTGGGACCAAACTGGATGATTCAACCATGGAGCTGATCTCTGCTGTTCTAAAGAGTCCACAATGTAGACTGCAGACCCTAAGGTAAGAATTTGCCACCATTATTTGTATTAGTTTAGTTATAGTTATAACAACACAGATCTAGCCTGACTGCTAGCGTCCGACTCAACACACCACACTACGTGGGGGGAGAGAGTCTGAAATTTCGAGCAGACATTCTATTTCAGCGGGGGCGGGCTAAAGCCTATTGACGTCACACACTCACACACATACACACACACACACACACACACGCGACGGCGACGTGGCGTGACATTGCAAAAATATGTTATTTCTCATAACATATTATATGACTGCATGTTTACGTTAGTGCAAAATGGTATTAAAACGTGATGAAACGGCACTATTGTATAGTTTATTAAAATAATACGAGTCGAGTCTGACTCCGCCATGACAGTTTTCACGGACCAATCAGAGTCCACTAGACTCTCACGTGGGCAGAGGACACCAATCAGAGTCCACAAGTGAGTCTCACGTTGGCCTACACTGCTCTGACGTGGGCAGAAGAGCTCTGTTTGGAGGGGGCTGGGACCGGAGCAGCCAAACCATGTGCCCCAAGCATACAACCCTGATTGGCCCATTCAATGCGCCCACTCTTTGGGCGCGCTTGAAATAAAATAAAATATCTCCGGGTTCAGTCCACACTACACACCACCCACCAGCAGGGGGTGGTGATGTGCGGACTGAAGTATCAGGCTAACACAGATCTTCCACATTATTTAGTAAAAGTAATGGAAATAAAAATTGCTACATACTGTGATGTAGAGAAATGTATTTTTTATTTGATAAAATAATTAATATTCAATTAATTTGCTTCATATAAATCATTAGTTGCGACCGTCAGTTCACAAGTTACTATGAAAAGCTCCACCGGCTGTCTGTCCATCACATCACACTTTTGGCTCTACTCTTATCTCCGGCACCGTTGCCCCTATCCTTTAGCCTGCTTCCAGACCATAGACCCCACCCACTCTCAGAGTGGACTCTTTCTCTGGTCTGGAGCTAAGTACATGAATCTGCATTTATTTTCGGCTCCTCCAATGAGTGCGGGGGGTGGAGGTGGGTCTAACGAATATCCAATCCGCGCAGCAGTTGAAACGATTCAAACGGAAGTTCACACACACACACACACACACACACACACACACACACACACACACACACACACACACACACACACACACACGCAGGCTGAGGAAGGCACACACACACGCGCGCGCGCTGATTTCACCAAGCTGTTAATGTTGATTACATGTTTCTGGTCGCAGTTCTGTGTGGAAGCAGTCACTGGCACAGACAGAGACACACACAATCACACACACACTCCGCGACCGTGCGTCGCATCCACCGTGCGTCTCGGTCACCGTGCGTCGCGATCACTAACGCGTGGATGCGCGCGTGCACGCTCGCAAAAAAGTCTCTCCCCCGTAAATCGCTCAGAATAGGGACAGTTTCAGACTACTGCGTGAGCTGAGTCTGAGATCAGGCTACCTATCCTTGCCAAACTTTGCACACACACTCCTTGGCTCCCAAACCACATCCTCCGCCCCTGATTTCTCAAATGCCCCTCTTCTAGCGCCAACCATAAGGTTGCTTTTTGCAGACACCGTGGCTGCGTCCGAAATCCACCCTATTCCCTACTGTAGGGGCGTTCCGCCATTTTGAAGTAGTGTCCGAATGTATAGTGAGCATTTTTGTCCCCTAATATAGTGGACTCAAATATCCCACAATGCATCTGGATTTGTAGGGTGCATTCGATGGTCACTATTCAAGCCCTACCCCCCCCACAATGCACTGCGCTGTGGCCGCTACCTCGCGCTTTGAGCATGCGCATGCAGTGTGTACACAAACACGCACACTGCAGACTCTTTTCTGGGCAGGAGGCAACAGTGCTGTGTAGCCACCTGTTGCTGAGCAAACGCAAACGAGCCGCCTGTAGCAGAACCACCGGCTAAAGAAAACAACGAGTACCAATGTCCACTCAGCGGTTGAAGAATTATTCATGGGCGTGTTTCGGCCGGTACTTTATTTCACCAATCAAGTTTGCAGCTGTCATCACCTTTAAGAGCGTCAGAACTGGCATAAAACCTCTGCATAAGCCTTCTTGAACAGCTTTGAAGTGGATGAAGGGGCGACGGTGCTCTCATCTTTGCATAGACAAATGAACAGTCACAGACAGCAATGTAGGCTATAATTCTCTCTAGCAGATTGTAAAGAGGAAAGAAAAGGCAAAAATTACACTTAGTTTGTACAGGAGCACTATATGAGCTGGTAGATCGTCTATTTTCAAATATATACATCTGTTTTTTTGGACAAATTTATGGAGCAGCGCTGGAGACTCCTGTATACAGAATATATGCACGCTGTCCTCAGCCGTGCGCTCCACATGCACATATTAGACCTAAAAATGTTAGACCTAAAAAACATATTTAGACCTAAAAGCTGTCAACATGCCATGATGTAGTCAGTGCTTTGAGAGCTTTCTTTTTGCGCGACACATCACGATCACGCATCTATATACCTCGGACTAAAAGCAAAGAAAAACACAGCAGATTGATTCCTCATAGATCGGTCAATTATGAAGTGATTTTAACAATTGAAAGGGATCCATCCATGCTTCTGTGAATTTGCTTACCATGCCGACATCACTCAAAAGACAGCATGCAGAAAATAAAGATCTTCTGATGGAACCAGCATAATTTAATAAATAAAATAAAACATATCCCACCTGATTTTGTTTGATATGGATAACAATAATAATGTACACATCCCAAGGATTATTTAGACATTTACATTTGTAAAATTTGACCAGAACTGACAGAGATGTGAATTAATCTAGCTGTTTGTTCTTTATAGGCCGACAGTAGGCCTATTGCAGTGCGGCAGCGCCCTGTCATTTGGCCAAAAGGGCTTTTAGCCCATAAAAGCAGGTTCAACCACGTCTAAAAGCTATGCTTTAATTTTTATAAAGGCAAGCTTCTTAACAGCATATTGACGCATTGTGCTGCACTTCGCCCCCCGATTTACATCATCTCCGTTAAACATGCGAGCGACACTAAAACGTAACGTTCAGCACACTGATTACATTGAGCGCGCATTTTATAATAGCAATAACGCACATGATGGGTGGCGCTCGCCGATTTGTGTGCTCAAGGCGAGTTTCAAAATCGAGTCTCACAGCGTCGCTCCCATAGACTAACAAGGCAGCGGCTACGGAAACAATTTTGTGTTCATAGGAGATAAGAAGTCGGCCATGACTTGTGATTGGCTGAACCATAGGCAAGCAAGCGCAACTCACTGGCTCCACTGTGCGGGGAAGACGAACAGGGAGGTGGGGGAAGGGGGAAGCCACGCGAACCGGCGGCTCGTGGGGGGAGCTGAAGTTGAAGTAGTTGAAGTTGACACAGGCACCTGTCAATCATTCTGACCACAAATTATTAAGTAGAGTTAACATAGACTACGCATTGCATTACATTTTTTTTTAGGCGCTGTACTTAGGACTGTAATTCTCTTGTTATAATACACAATACAGGATTCATTTTTTTCACGTCTTTGCCATCTACTGTTAGGTATGGCCATATTATCAGGGGTGCACATAACCTTTTGGGGCTAGTACTCAGGGCTTCGACGATTCGACCAACAGAGCAGCTCTATTGCTTAATTTATACTTCTATAGTACGGTGGTGTAATTCGCCAAAAAGAACAGATCTACAAGCTAACGACGTGTCACGTCTCAACGTGTCAATAGCTTGAGGATCTTCTGTCCCCTTGCTTCCACGTTCCCTCCCCCTTGCTTTGGGAAGCATGCAGTCACTAGGCAGGCTACTAGCCCTGACATGACCGTCATGTAATATTCAGGGATAGGCAGGCTGCGAGCGACTGACAGACACACACAGAGGGGCTGCGTATTCTCCCTTGGTCTATGGAATATGCCAAAACCGACATGATGAAACTCAAGTTATTTGCAAAGTTTGCAATGTTTGTTCGAACGTCACTCGATATAACTTTTAACCAAACGCGGGTGATACACTAGTGATTAGTGTTGTAGTCGAGTCCACCTAAAGCGAGTCCAAGTCAAGTCCAAGTCATATGGGGTACGAGTCCGAGTTGAGTCCGAGTCAAGAGCCCTTGGGAGGGGGTCGAGTCAGAGTCGAGTCCGAGACCAACGGGGATCGAGACCGAGTCGAGTCCGAGATGAAAGGGGGTCGAGACTGAGCAGAGTCTTTTTTTTTTCTTTTTTTTGTAGGCCAATTTAATGGCTCGTCTTCAAATTAAAACAATAGGTCTCCCCAAATTACCTTTGGTTGCTGTGGTTTAGGTTTGAGGGAGTTTTACACTACATAAATCAGTAGTAGTAGGCTACTTCATTGCTGAATATGATGTTGTAAACCAAAATGCAATTGTAAATGTCTGCTCATGACATCAAGCAGTCAGATAAGGTGAACAATGGATTCATTTTTGTTCAGTCTCTCTCTAAATTAGCACCAGGGTTGGGAAGGTTACTTTTGAAAAGTATTCCTTACTTAAAAGTATTAACTACTAGTTACTTCAGTTACTTTTGGATTACTTTTAAGCAAAACTATATATTTTTTTTCTTTTTTTTTAAATTATGTGTCCCGGTACTGTTTTTTCCCCATACCGATTTTCTATCTAAGAATATACACATATACACATTTAAGACAAATAAGTACAAATAAGACGTATGCCATACTGTAGTACAATATCCCAAATCACAGACGATAATTATCCAGTCTAATATCATGATATGGATGTAATATTGATGCCCATGCACCGAAAGACAAAGTGATTACAAAAATAATATTAATTTAAAAAGAATTATACTAGGCCTACTGTAGTCTATAAAATGTTTAAACATTGCTGTTATAGCTGTGTCATTGTAATAGAGCTGCATGATTATAGCAAAACGTATCTTATCAAAGTCTTATTTTAATGAAGAAACATTTTATTTTGACTAAAAGCTAAAATAAATAAATAAGGTTTCCCCATTCAAACACATAGCAGTACATGCCTGTCTGAATTTGAATGTTCAAGGTGAGAAATGTATGTCATTATAGTCTCATGCCTTTCAATTATATACAACAACAAAAAATACCCTATGTCACTGCTTCAGGCTTAAGTTGTTTTGGTTCTTTTAACCTCTCTTTATGGACTTTAAATGTCACCTTCTCTCTAACTGTTGATCAGTGCATTTGTTAAACTTTCGGACAAGGCTTGCTTAACGAGTTATAGGCTACAGCTGAGAAGACAACAAGACGTCAATTCTTAATCCAGTGGTGCGGGTGGATTAAACATGATCACAACGCCTTGTGTTTGGAAGTTGTTTACTACCTTAAGGACTTATTTATTTGGAACACGAGGATATCCTACAGGTTGGAGGGAAGGAGAGTGGTCTGAGTTCAGTGTGTTGTCTGTCTCTGTTGTTGTTGGGCTTGTTGGCTGCAGGGCTCTCGGCTCTGTGTGTGTGTGTGTGTGTCTGTCTGTCTGTCTGTCTGTCTGTGTGTGTGTGTGTGTGTGCGCGTGTGTGCGCTGGGGTGAAATCGTTGTCTATTTCGCGTCTAAACTATCGAATAGGATGATAACTGCATTGTAAAATACAGAGTCATTCTGTAAAAAGAAAGCTTGTGTCATGACAAACTTCCTGGCTGTGGTTGTAAGGTAATTTGTTTTCCCCCCAGTTACTGTTGGTAAGGCATCCCTCTTGCACGGGTTGTTGTTGTCAACATGTGTGTCGAGACCCCCAGAGAGAGAGAGTTCAACACCAAACGCACCCAAATGTTGTACACAAATACAGATTATCACATACATAATCCCATTCCCCATACTTCTATTCACCTAATTTTGAAGTTAAATTATTTTCATTCATCATAAATATAGGCTACTACTTTCATTTCAAAGTATGATGTGGGTCTATTGTTATTTCATTTTTACTGATCAACTATATTCACAATTATAGCAAAGCAATCCTTCTACACATTGTTTGTCTGTCTCAATAATATGCACTCCTCAATGGGCTGCTCTTTAAATTATTATGCTCCTATATATTGTCATGCACGCACCAGTTACAGTTACTTTCCCCATAACCCACACTTATATGCTCCATATTTTGGAGCATATATATTCAAACAGGTAAGGTCTAGTGTTAAGATAAAGGAACATAAATATGCCTGATTTACAGTTGGCCAACTTATCTACCCCCAAATAAGTCTTGACTTTGATACAGTATTGATTTTGAAAAGAGGGTAAGAGTTGTTATGACTTAGTTTGTGCCTGGCTTACGTTGGCTTGCTATGTACGACAGGAAAAAGGCATTCTTTGATACAGTATTGAAAAGTTGTTTAAAAAAAGAACAGGATTTGACATTTAAGAATTGATAAGTTTACACCTTTCCGTCATTTGCTATTTGCCACTGTATAGAGGATAAGAGAACATCTCAAAAATCTCAGGATTCCTTGTAAGAGAAGACAAGAGAACTGAAATTTAATTGTTGTTTTTTTGTCTTTTGATAGTTCTAATTTATTGAAAAGGGCATAAGAGAAAACAATATTGCTAAAAGAAAAGAAAATACTGGAATTGTAAGAATTGTGGAATTTTTTGGGGGGAATTTTTCTGGAAAATTTGTGTTGAAATAATCGTGACATCGTGAATCGTGAACCTTGAATCGATGATTTGAATCGTATTGTGAGTTGAGTGATTTTTTTTTTCAGTGGTTGTCTACTGAGGCGTAGCGATTTCCTTTGTGTTCTAATAAAGTGTCCCATGTGTTTAATTTGGCCTTTTTAATGTGGAATATCTGTCATCTTGATACACTACCTATAATATACTTTAATATACTTCATCAGTGAATCAAAAGTGCTAGCATTGGAAATGTTACGTTTAAGTGGCCGAATGGTCCACACGTCATGGACGCATCCCTTATGGTTTTCAATACCCAGATACACTTGTCTCTCATGTATATTTAGGCTATTTATTTTGGGAAATTATCGCATCTTGCTTCTTCCAAACGGAGTCTTGCAAGTTATTTTTTGATTAATACTAACCTGGAGAATTCACTCTGTAGTTGAAAATGTCGGGATCTTTAAAGTCGGCGCTCATAAATGCATAGCAGGAAAGCCAGTGATGTCACTGAAAAGCGACAGGTTCTTTGTCTGCCGTCTCCCCTCTGCTCTGTTAACATTATGGGTAATCCATTCAAGTGGCATATTAAACGAGACACACATAATTTATTTAGAAAACTAGAATATATGTTGTCAGAGTCAGTCCATACAACATATTTTTATATATTTTTATTTAAATCAATATAGTCTTCAGTTCATGTAGGATTATTTTAATATTAAGCTAACCACAGTTGAATTGCAATGACTTTCTATGGGTTGGCTTGCAGTACACCGCTCTCCCTTAGCCGAAGTGGGTCCGCTGTCTCAATTGTGGCGTGAATGTGTAGGCGCTATGTGTCTCTATACAATATAGGTCATGACCTAATAGAAGGCTACAATGCAAGCGTTTCAGTGCTGATGTGCACTTTGGCACATTTAAAAGCAATGAATAGATGAATAACTATGATTGTTTTTTTTTCCCCCCATCAGACTGTTCTGAGACCAGCGTTACTGCATCAAAATAGATATAGTAAAATATCCAGCAGTCGCTCGTGGCAGCAAGAAACAATAAATAAATAACAGTTTAGAGAATAGAGAAAAGTCTCCGGCAATGGCCTGATTATTGCACACTAAGCGTTTTCTTGTAGCTACAGCTCTGATCCCACAACGTTACTCCAGCAAGCATGAGAGTGAGACAGAGAGATTAATTGAACTAGGCTACTCACATTATGCTGCAGAGTTTAACGTGCGGTACGTCCAAAGTGTGCACGTTGTTTTCAAGTCACAGATGCATGGGGTTGGCTCATAGAGTTATAATAAGAATAGAGAGGACACCGGATATCCCGCCCGTCCACTTGCATTGAGTTGCTCACCCAGCGCATGAAGTGTACTTCCGCTTTTGAAACGCCTCTGAAACGTGACGTATTGGGGCTTCTATGTTGCTTCTGTGACGCGTTTTGCGTCATAGTTTGTGTTCATGGACGCGCTGGGGCTCTAATTCATGAACGAGCACTTCCGGTATGAACGCGCGTCAATACAAAGAAGCCTAGATGCGCGTTCATGATTAGAAGCGATTAGAAGCCCCAACTGCCGTACCTCAAACGGCCACCGTGTCCATTTTGCTTCAAAGCTCCCCCTCGGTCCTGGGGGCTTGGGTTGGCTAAAACCATGTGTTTAATCCATGTGGGTTCTTTAGACATGCGTTTTCATCATCATTACAACTTGTCATGCTTGGCGAGATGCCGTCAGTAAACATGCGTCATGGCAGCTGGGTTACAATACGGACATCCTCTATAACCGGCGGATTTCAAAATAAGATCCACTCATAAAGATTAAATAGTCAACACTAGTTTTATTTCTTAAGTCTACTTACAGGAAGTACGTGCAGTCCGTGCAGTACAGGACACCAGAGAAACTGACACCATTAAAAAAGAGAAAGAGTACAGGAGGTGCGCAAGAGCGCTTCATTTCGTCTGATCTGCGATGCAACATTTATTTTGACCACGCATGCGCACTTGCGCACCATTTATGTTAACCCCTGCATATTATCACTACAGATATGCTCTAAAAGTGTGAAAAACATATTTGTATTTCACTACGTCTTTAACTTCAATTAAAGTGAATGTGGTTTAATCTGTTGGTCATTTCTGATTTTACATGTAATCTTTACAGACTTGCTGGCCGTATCCTCAAACAGACACACTGTGAAGGTGTGGCTTCAGCTCTCAGCTCTAATCCTTCACATCTAACAGAACTGGACCTCAGTGGGACCAAACTGGACCATTCATCCATGGAGCTGATCTCTGCTGGACTAAAGTGTCCACATTGTAGACTGAAGACCCTAAGGTCAGACCATCATTATATTGTATTACTTTTGTTTTACTATTTATTATGGGATTATAAAAGAATACAAGACTGTATTTGAAGAGAGTGAATAAGGTTGACATCCCCACTGACTAGAATAATGATAAGGTACAGTGACTACAGTATGTGATCCATCATGGCTGCTAGGGAATGATCACATCCAGTTATGTAATCATTTGACTGTCAAACTGGTGTAAACACAGACTGGAAGGTTTGCTGGTTCCTCAGCCCACCGGCACCAGCAGTCTGATCAATTATGATCACTGTTGTGTCTGTAAGAGTTTCAGAGTAAATCAGTCCATTACTCTGAAATGTTGCTGATAAAACTTTTCTATGAGTTATTTATTTCTTTATAATAACAACACAGATCTTCCACATGTATTTAGTAAAATGTATGAAAAGCAAAACTGCTACATATTTGCTTTAGAAAAGAATATATTTTTAATTTGATAAATTAATTAATTACATTTTCTTCGTGTAAATCATTAGTTTTAGTATCGTACATTTATTTATCCACCTGTCTTTCTGTCCAGTGTTGTAGTGCTACTTTTAGAAGTGGGGGGACGCCTCATAATACATGCGCACAAGCACGCGCATCTACGTGCAAGCCCAGTACCAGTATGATGCTGACAAGATCGTCAAGTAGTCAAATGACAGGATTACTCTTACAACGTTGTACATGGACATGCTTTGTAGTTTTATAGTGCGCACAGCATAGAGGTAAACAGCCTTACTCGAGTTTTAGAGCTAGATCCTATAGCCCAAAGGGACAGTGAGCAGATTCCCCCTGTGAGTCTGAACAGCCTCCTGTAGCAGGGCTAGTTTCTCTGTGTTCGAATTGACAGCTATTAAAACAGGTGCTCTTCAAGCTCATAATGTGTTGGGACGTGTTGTGAGCTTGTAGTAAGGCTGGGCGATATTAGGAAAACCGTCGATATGCGATAACGTTGTTGAATACCTCATTAACGATATTACTTAAGATATTAGTCAAAACAATTGCATTATATAATTTTTTATGTTTTTTTCTGCTTTAGGTCCACTGCCTGCCTAACCCAGATAATGAATAGCATATCCATGCATGCACACAGTACACATAGCATGAAGAAATGAAATGCCTTATTTCCATTTTCCAACAATGGTTTTATTGAAATAATCACACCTGGTTACAGATGGACTGCTTTTTTGCACGTGCTACGTGCATGGATAGTGTGTCTATTAATTCATTTGACACATGACCTCGCATATTGATACCTCGATATCAATATATTTTTGATATGTATTGCCCAGCCTTAGCTTGTAGATCTGCACGTTTTTTTCTTTTTTTTTTATGATTTAGATTAATTTTTCTTTTTTATTAACAACATAATTTATCTTCTCTCTTGAGGGACAATGGCAAAAAAAATCAGTTGGAGGTCCGCAGCCAAGTATGTGGGGGCCAAAGGGTGGCGCTATATAAAAGGTTGTGGGGCGCTATATGAAAGGTTGTGGCATCTGTACAGCTAATTCTCCAGCGAGCATCACTGTGCTCCATAAGTTTCATGACAATCCTCACATTAGATTTTCAAACATCATGTGTGCAAGTGGACATTTGGGCCTAAAGGTGGCACTAGAGTAGAGGTCATGAGGTCAGTAAAAGCAGTAGGTTTAATCCGGTGGCGAGAATAAATGTCCCATAATAGCCCAGATTGGGTCATCGACCATATGGTGGCGCTCTACCGTACACCGTTTCAAACTAAGACCTCTTAGTTAACTTCAATGACAGTGAATGTGGTCTAATCGCTTTGATTTTACATTTAATCTTTACAGACTTGCTGGCTGTGACCTCAAAAAGACAGACTCTGAAGTTGTGGCTTCAGCTCTCAGCTCTAACAGAATTCATAGATCTACACACATAGAATTCATAGATATAGAACACAGAATATGTACAGTACAGTACAGTTAGGTACAGTAGAGTACAGTATACAGTACAGTTAGGTACAGTATACAGTACAGTAGCGGCCCAAGGGGGAGGGGGGGGGGGGATGTTGGTGGGTAAACCACCGCTCAGTTCACACGGGTGTGATTTTTTGAGAGTCAGTAGCATTACAAAGAAGCCAGAAAACCTACCACTTCCATACAGAATGGGTAGAATACTTTTTTCCCCCCACTATTTCCATATTTTGTACCCTGCTTTTTAAATTCGTTTGACTTATATGTAGGGATGGGTACCGAAATTCGGTACCGGGACAGAACCGATAAGGACATGACGGTTCCTGGGTACCCAAAAAGAATATTTACTTTCGGTACTGCTTATCGGTTCCTAGACGCACCATAAAAAAAAGACGTGCTATCCGTTCAAAAAAAGGCTTCATGATTACATTTTATAGGCTATATCTTTTGACTATCTGTCAGGACCTGTCCCCGGTTCCCGAGGCTAAACTAATGTGAGTTACGTTACAACTTGTATTCCTCCAAACACACACAGACACACAAGCACACACACACAATCGGGGGACAATTGCGTTGCCACTCAGTCAACAACAACACTGACTGGCAGCGGTAGCGATGCTAGCAACGTTAGCAGCCCAGCCACCAGTAGCCTACAGCTGAGCCCTGTATAGCCACACAGAGAGACGTGAGAATGAGATGGAGACGAAACAGCATGGGAATCATCTGAAAGACTGTACGGCAACACTCCCTGATGAGTGGTTATGTCACGTCTCTCGATTCTTCGCAAGTGCTTGCTCATTACTGGGTCGTGTTTAGCCATCAGCTCCATCTGTCCTAAAGAATGACCATTGGAGGGCTCGTACAGTTTGTCTCAGTTTGTCCCACGGAAGGCCATGTTGCGTTCAGGGGGGGGGGGGGGGTTGGGGGGGGGGGGGGTGTAGGTTCCACAACGGCGGCAGACGCCTCCGCAACAGCGGCAGATGCCACGGATTAAGAATAATTACACTTCTGGCGGCGCCGCGGCAGGTGCCGGAAAGTGTATTGGCTCTTTCTGCAGCGAGGAGGGGACTCAGTATTTTGTGGGAAACTACAGTCCATAATTTGCACTGGGCCTCTTTTAACGAGCACCTGTCCTGACAGAGTCAGTGATTTGTTTTGGCCACAATGCGGGGTCATCAGATAGAGATAAAATGACAGGGTCATCAGAGTCTGACTCTGACCCACCCAGTGCTGCTGCTGCAGTCTCTGTCTCACTGTCACTCTCTTTTTCACCCTCGCCCTCCATGGGCTCAATATCTTCATCATCTTCATCATCATCATCATTTTCACTCAAGGCTTTGGGCTGTGTTCCAGCAGCTTGCGCACCAGAAGAGCCAGCCACCACCACGTCGTCCTGGGCAGGCTCGGCAGGTGGCTGTGGATCCTGCTCCATTTCCCCATGATCTGAATCATCATCCCCGGATAGCAGACCGTCACTGGTACCGGTAATATTAGAAGACTCTGGGCTGGCGCGCACGGCCACGATACCCGTAAAACCCGTTTTGGATATGATTCCATTTTTTTGCCCTTTCTTCCTTCTTCCTCTTGTTTTGTGCCCCACTTGCGTTCTTTCTGTTCATTTTCTTTTGTTGTTGTCTACTTGTCTTCCCTCCTGACACTGCTGACACATGGGTTGATGGGTAATTAGTAGAAATGTATTTCACCTGAGAGGCGCACAGCATACGGGGCCGCAGAAAGTGGCTTGGCTCGGCACCCCTGGGCAACTGCCCACAATGACCAGCGTATCCACCGGCTCTGCTCGGTGTGATTAATGGTCAGACGTCGATTTGGGTCGGACATATTGATATACGTAGCCTACCTATGACATGCATCACACACTCTCTGATGATGGGCGCAGAGCACAATTCCTTGTGTGTGTGTGTGGCACTGTGTGTGCTCGCGTTAATGCTGCAGGCACGGAGACATAACTCTAAGCACGGAGCATGTCCCAAACGCTGAGGTAAACATGTTGTTGTGCTGAAGCGAGCTCGTAATTGGTGGGCGATCATCTTTACCCTCATAAGCAAATAGAGCTTTTTTCTCTGTCGCTGTTCTGGGAATCGAGTGGTTATTTCCATTGTGGCCTTTTCAGCAATCGCTTGTGCGTCTGTGCACGCATCCATGATCCAGTTCGATCCCGGGCTCCCCCAGAGTTAGTGTTGAAGAGTCCTTGAGCAAGACTCTGAACCCATAGTTGCTCCTGATGAGCAGGTTGGTGACTTGCATTGTTTCCTCCGCCATCGGTGTATGAATGTGTGTGAATGCATGAATGTAATGAATGTGTGTGTGAATGGGTGAAAGTAATGAATATGTGTGTGTGTGAATGGGTGAATGTAATGAATGTGTGTGTGAAATTGGCTGAATGAAATGAATGTGTGTGTGTGAATGTAATGCACAATCTCTGTAAAGCGCCTTGGATGAAGGTGCTATATACTGTAAATTTAACATTTTGTTGGTGCCGTGTTCCCCACTACTGTCCCTTGGATTGGAAGTTTATTTCGTGGCGGTTGTGTGCAGGTTTTGTGTGCTGGGCAAGCTTCACACGCACACACACACACACACATCACCGAAGTAAATCTGTTTATACTTCGTTGTCAAGGTGTGTTCCGTGCTTAACTGGCTGATCTACAAGCTCACAACGCCTCGCATTAACAACAAGCCTGGTCATTGTTAACACATTGGACACCATCTAACTCCGGAAGCTTCGTGCGTGTGCACGTGTGTGTACCCTGACAATTTCAGGAAGGAGTTTAGTTTGTTTACAAACGGTCGCAAAACTAAAATCCTAACCGCGGCCGACCATCACGGCCCAGTGAATGGTTGAAAAAGAGCGTATTTCGCCCTCCTTGGCGTTATTTTCAACTTATTCAGAGATACAGCCGTTTTATGTTGGAAGAAGGAATCAATGAATAATGGATTTCTTTTCAGTGATGTTCAAGGAATATGAAAATATTTTTTATTTAATAAACACATTTTGCTGTTTTCAAAAAAACATCTTCTCAAAAACTATTTGTTGTATAGGTTTCCACCTGACAAGTAATGGGAGTTCTTAAAGAGGTGGTGCCATAGTTTTGTACGTTTTCTGTTTTTCATGTGTCTAGGAGGTTGAAAGTACTTCATTAGACCCCCTGATGTGTTTTTTTTTTAGAAATGATGTATTCTCTTAGTATTTGTTTGTTTTCTCTTGGAGGCTGCCACCTTGTGGTGAAAAGTGTCAGTTAAAAACACAGATACTAAGTATGTCACAGTATCAACTCCTCCCCAATTGCCATTCACCCAACACTGTGGGGTGTGGCTATATCAGCTGGGTCACCACCCACCATGCCATCCATGCATACTTAATGAACTGGGGGTGTGGCCACATAAAAACCCAATTTTAACTCTTTCTGTATACTTTTTTGGAAAAAATCTTCCTCCTAGTATAATCATAATACCTGATAATCATGTTTTAGAGGGGGGGAAATCATGGCACCACCTCTTTAAAGCACCCGAAATTACAGTTTTTGACATGTTCAGCCCAGAATAGGTTCATTGTCCATTTGGTGGTGCTCTACCTTACAACTAACTAGATAAAATATCTCTTAGTTAACTTCATTGACAGTGAATGTGGTCTAATCTGTTTGATTGTACATTTAATCTTTACAGACTTGCTGGCTGTGACCTCGAAAAGGCAGACTGTGAAGGTGTGGCTTCAGCTCTCAGCTCTAATCCTTCACATCTAACAGAACTGGACCTCAGTGGGACCAAACTGACCCATTCATCCATGGAGCTGATCTCTGCTGGATTAAAGAGTCCACATTGTAGACTGCAGATCCTAAGGTCAGACTAATGTACCACCATTATTTGTCTTAGTTTAGTTTGATTATTTATTATCTGATTAAAACATAAGACGTGTATGTGTTAATGTTTGTTGACAGGACAAAATTGTTACCGGGTTGTTGTTAGCAGCCCTCATAACACGTACACCTTGAATCAAGATGAGATGTGATTTTTCTTTTCAGTGTTTAGTGATGGCTTGTTTCACTTCTAGAATCTGGCAACACTGGAGTCTCTGTATCTGCACCATAGACTCCAATGTATTTCACAGAACTTCCGTTTCCAGTTTTGGGGTCAATGGCGTCTGTCCAGCCACTGGGTGGCAGAGTCCTGCAACGGGCCTGGTATCCGTGGCTATCCGACGGATACCCGCGTTTGACGGGTGAAAACGGGCAGAATATATAATATTATAAATTCGCGGGGACGGGCGGTGTATGACTAAACACGGGCGGGCGACATTTTATTGTGAAAATCAGACAACTGTTTCTGCCTAAACAGCGACACTGGAGCGCTCACATTGAGCAGCAGGACAGAACCACGGCATGCATACAGCACTGTTTCTGCCTAAACAACGTGGAGCACACAGTCAGTGGGCAGCAGGAGTCGGGACACACACAACACACAGATACACAACCACAGCACCCACCATAGCCCATGTTCTCATCATACAGGTTGTTTAAAAGGCTGTTTGATGGTGGCTTTCCTCATCCTGTTCACTATGTAAAGCTCTCATCATATACATCACTTTAAAGGGGCAGTTCAGTCAACTAAATATGATAACAAGTGTATTCCCAGTTTGTCACACAACAGAGTAATGTATTATTAACCAACAGACACAATTTTTGTGATGAAAAAAATTGAAAAGTTTGAAAATGTTCAAAATGTGTCAAATCCAATACATATTTGTCTGGCCTTTCTGCCAAGGGCTGTAGGGACGTGGCCTATGTACACCATGAAGCCACGCCCATTCACGGAAGTGTCTGCTTTGGTTTTCTTGATAAAAAAAAAGGCACTGATGTACATTTACTCAAAAAAGAAAGTAACTAAGTACATTTACTCAAGTACTTTGTATTCAGGTACTTTGACTTTACTTGAGTATTATTATAATTATTTTCAGTACTTCTACATTGCAGTAGAAATACTTTTACTCAAGTAAAACATTTGACGGTAAAAGCATTAAAAAAAATCATCTTTTCAAAGACTAATTGTTGTATAGGTTTCCACCTGACAAGTAATGGGAGTTCTTAAAGCACCCGAAATTACAGTTTTTGACATGTTCAGCCCAGAATAGGTTCATTGTCCATTTGGTGGTGCTCTACCTTACAACATTTCTAACTGGATAAAATATCTCTTAGTTAACTTCATTGACAGTGAATGTGGTCCAATCTGTTTGATTGTACATTTAATCTTTACAGACTTGCTGGCTGTGACCTCGAAAAGGCAGACTGTCAAGGTGTGGCTTCAGCTCTCAGCTCTAATCCTTCACACCTAACAGAGCTGGACCTCAGTGGGACCAAACTGGACCATTCATCCATGAAGCTGATCTCTGCTGGACTAAAGAGTCCACATTGTAGACTGCAGATCCTAAGGTCAGACTAATGTACCACCATTATTTGTATTAGTTTAGTTTGATTATTTATTATCTGATTAAAACATAAGACGTGTATGTGTGATGTTTGTTGACAGGACAAAATTGTTACCGGGTTGTTGTTAGCAGCCCTCATAACACGTACACCTTGAATCAAGATGAGATGTGATTTTTCTTTTCAGTGTTTAGTGATGGCTTGTTTCACTTCTAGAATCTGGCAACACTGGAGTCTCTGTATCTGCACCATAGACTCCAATGTTTTTCACAGAACTTCCGTTTCCAGTT
Organism: Nannobrachium achirus; assembly: GCF_963921795.1. NCBI lineage: Eukaryota > Metazoa > Chordata > Actinopteri > Myctophiformes > Myctophidae > Nannobrachium > Nannobrachium achirus. The sequence continues at coordinate 58,192,571 of NC_137821.1, read as the reverse complement.
TTGGGGTCAATGGCGCCTGTCCAGCCACTGGGTGGCAGAGTCCTGCAACGGGCCTGGTATCCGTGGCTATCCGACGGATACCCGCGTTTGACGGGTGAAAACGGGCAGAATATATAATATTATAAATTCGCGGGGACGGGCGGTGTATGACTAAACACGGCGACATTTCTGCCTAAACAGCGACACTGGAGCGCTCACATTGAGCAGCAGGAGAGAACCACGGCATGCATACAGCACTGTTTCTGCCTAAACAACGTGGAGCACACAGTCAGTGGGCAGCAAGAGTCAGGACACACACAACACACAGAGACACAACCACAGCACGCACCATAGCCCATGTTCTCATCATACGGGTTGTTTAAAAGGCTGTTTGATGGTGGCTTTCCTCATCCTGTTCACTATGTAAAGCTCTCATCATATACATCACTTTAAAGGGGCAGTTCAGTCAACTAAATATGATAACAAGTGTATTCCTAGTTTGTCACACAACAGAGTAATGTATTATTAACCAACAGACACAATTTTTATGATGAAAAAAATTGAAAAGTTTGAAAATGTTCAAAATGTGTCAAATCCAATACATATTTGTCTGGCCTTTCTGCCAAGGGCTGTAGGGACGTGGCCTATGTACACCATGAAGCCACGCCCATTCACGGAAGTATCTGCTTTGGTTTTCTTGATATAAAAAAAGGCACTGATGTACATTTACTCAAAAAAGAAAGTAACTAAGTACATTTACTCAAGTACTTTGTATTCAGGTACTTTGACTTTACTTATGTATTATTATAATTATTTTCAGTACTTCTACATTGCAGTAGAGATACTTTTAGTCAAGTAAAACATTTGACGGTAAAAGCATTAAAAAAAAATCATCTTTTCAAAGACTAATTGTTGTATAGGTTTCCACCTGACAAGTAATGGGAGCACCCGAAATTACAGTTTTTGACATGTTCAGCCCAGAATAGGTTCATTGTCCATTTGGTGGTGCTCTACCTTACAACATTTCTAACTGGATAAAATATCTCTTAGTTAACTTCATTGACAGTGAATGTGGTCCAATCTGTTTGATTGTACATTTAATCTTTACAGACTTGCTGGCTGTGACCTCGAAAAGGCAGACTGTCAAGGTGTGGCTTCAGCTCTCAGCTCCAATCCTTCACACCTAACAGAGCTGGACCTCAGTGGGACCAAACTGGACCATTCATCCATGAAGCTGATCTCTGCTGGACTAAAGAGTCCACATTGTAGACTGCAGATCCTAAGGTCAGACTAATGTACCACCATTATTTGTATTAGTTTAGTTTGATTATTTATTATCTGATTAAAACATAAGACGTGTATGTGTGATGTTTGTTGACAGGACAAAATTGTTACTGGGTTGTTGTTAACAGCCCTCATAACACGTACACCTTGAATCAAGATGAGATGTGATTTTTCTTTTCAGTGTTTAGTGATGGCTTGTTTCACTTCTAGAATCTGGCAACACCGGAGTCTCTGTATCTGCACCATAGACTCCAATGTATTTCACAGAACTTCCGTTTCCAATTTTGGGGTCAATGGCGTCTGTCCAGCCACTAGGCGGCAGAGTCCTGCAACGGGCCGGGTATCCGTGGGTAACCGACGGATACCCGCGTTTGAAGGGTGAAAACGGGCGGATTATATGATATTATAAATTCGCGGGGATGGGCGGTGAGTGACTAAACACGGGCGGGCAACATTTTATTGTGAAAATCAGACAACTGTTTCTGCCTAATCAGCGTCACTGGAGCTCACACATTGAGCAGCAGGACAGAACCACAGCATGCACACAGCACTGTTTCTGCCTAAACAACGTGGAGCACACACAGTCAGTGGGCAGCAGGAGTCAGGACACACACAACACACAGAGACACAACCACAGCACACACTAGCACCATAGCCCATGTTCTCATCATAAGGGTTGTTTAAAAGGATATCTAAAAGAATTAAGAGTGACAGCTGACCTGGCGTTTATGTAAATACACTGTATACTGCGTCACAAACACTGAGGATGGCGTGCAGGGACGATCGAGTGTGATGCATTTTGGTTTACTATGAATGTTCAGGCCAGAATAGGGTCATGGTCCATTTTGTGACTATCTCTCCTCTGCTCCATTCAGCACCGGGGACAGCGCCCCGCCACACACACACACACACACACACACACACACACATTCCAAATCGCGAGCTATTTTGTGCTCGATAACTATTTCTGCTTGTCCATTGAGACGGTCTTGAGACATGCTTGACCTCATGTAGTTCTTCAGGAGCTTCAATTTGGAAAAGTTTCTCTCGGCAGAGGCCACGGTTACTGGCACAGTCAACAGTATGCGCAGAACAACACTAAGGTTTTGGATGTCCAAGACGCTTTTCTCGTAAAGGTAACACAACATGCCAAATGGAGATTTAGGCTTGTTTTGGGGATAGCTGTTGACAATTAGTCTTATCTCAAGGCACATGTCCTGAGCATCAATGTCCCCCATTTCCTCAGCAAAACGTGTACACCTCTCAGGCAGTGTGCCGTCTTCAATCGCTGTCCACATGTCTGCGGTGCTGAAGAGGAATCCATATAAATCATTGAAACTATCTAGCTGTGAAAATCGCTCTCTGATGCTGGACAGAGCCTTGTCAATCAGGGCGATAAATATATCAAGCTTGTAGTTTTCTTCAGGTGTAATTGGTGGGCGATCATCTTTACCCTCATAATCAAATAGAGCTGTTTTTTTCTTTTTTTTTTCTGTCGCCATTCTGGGAATCGAGTGGTTATTTCCACTGTGGCCTTTTCAGCAATCGCTTGTGCGTCTGTGCGCACATCCATGAACCCGTTCTCTCTGAAGTCCTCGAGAAATAGTATGACAGCAGGGATTTCATTTAGAAGGGCTTCCATGCTGACTGTGGGACTTTGTAGTTGTTTGCTCACGATAAATGGCCCAGTTATTATTTCTTTTGATAGGCTTTTGGCCACTGTTGCCGTTACATCATCTTTGTGCTGGAGTGCATAGTCTTCCAGCGCTCCCAGTGCTATGTGAACCTCTTCTAGGTGGTAACGCAACAGCTTTACGCTCTCTATATGTGATTCCCAGCGGGTGTCTGAGAGGGCTTTTACAGTCTGCCAGAATCAGTCACGTTTTCCTTCAGTATTGCCCAGCGAGGAGGGGAAGAGTTAAAGAGGTTGTATATTCTTTGAAGGATTCCAAAAAAAGTGACAGCCTGCACAGAGGACTTGGAAGAATCACAAACAACTAAGTTTAATGTGTGGCTTCCACAAGGCATGTAGTGTGCTTTTTTGTTGAGATAGAGGAGTCGTTTTTGCACTCCCTGATTCTTGTCTTTCATGTTACTGTCATAACTTTGTCATAACACTGATGTCGAGACCCAGTTTTTTCCAGATGGGTCAAGAAAGTATTGCACAGTGCTTAACCTGTTGTGGACTCACATGGAATAAATCCAGTGAAATGCTCAGCAATAGAAACAACAGCAGGCTTTTCTTCTGTTTTTGGGACACACACGACTCACAATGCGCAAAATGACTGACATCTGTTCAATATGGCTGGTGTCGGGTATACAGTCCAGAATCACTGAATAATATTTAGCGTTGTGCACCTTTTCACAGATGGACTGGAGAACCATCCCTCCTATCCTCACAATCAGCTAATTCTGTATGTGCTTGCTGAGGTAATGAGTGGTTATGTCACGTCTCTCGATTCTTTGCAAGTGCTCACTCTTAGCCATCAGCTCCACCTGTCCTAAAGAATGACCATTGGAGGGCTCGTACAGTTTGTCTGATTTCCCACAAAAGGCCATGTTGCATTCAGATAAATGGCAGATGATGGAGATAATTCTGCAAAGCATTTCTCTCCAGTACTTTTTTTTCTCTCTCTATTAGATCCATGTGTTGCCAGTCCACAGTCTTCATAGTAGCCATGGCAATCATTGCGACCGTCAGGTCGCATTTACTATCAAAACCTCCACCGGCTGTCTGTCCGTCAGTCAGTCAGTCACGTCACACTTTTGCCCTGCTCATATCTCCGCCATCGTTGCCCTTATCCATGTGAAATTTTCCGCACACACTCCTTGCCTGCCAAACCACAACCTCCACCCATCAATTCTCACATGGCCCTCTTCTAGCGCCACCATGAGGCCCATTTTTTAAAACACATTTTTGGACTCTACTCCTACAGATTTTGCCCTAAAATCACGCAAATCGCTACACAGTATGTCTCGACTCATGTCATCAACATGGATCTGTCCCATATAGTGCCACCATCAGGCCGATTTTTTCAAACACATTTTTGGACACTGCTCCTACAAATTTTGCCCTAAAATCACGCAAATCGGTACACACTTGCTCTACGCTCATGTCATCAACATAGATCTCTCCCATTTAACGCCACCTTCAGGCTGATTTTTAATAACACATTTTTGGACACTACTCTTACAGATTTGGCCCTAAAATCACGCAAATCGGTACACAGTATGTCTACACTCATGTCATCAACATGGATCTGTCCCAAATAGCCCCACCATCTGGCCAATTTTTTCCAACACATTTTTGGACACTGCTCCTACAGATTTTGCCCTAAAATCACACAAATCGGTACACAGTATGTCTACACTCATCTCATCAACATGCATCTGTCCCATATAACGCCACCATCAGGCCGATTTTTTCAAACACATTTTTGGACACTGCTCCTACACATTTTGGCCTAAAATCACGCTGCGACCTGACGGTCGCTTATCTCCTGATTAGGGAGTCTTACTGGTTCCATACAACGGGTGTGTGCCTTTGATTGCTTGTGAGCTTTTAGAATATCCCTGACAAGTTTCCATCCATATCCCTCATTTAATGTTTGATGTTTCCCCTAGAGCAAGCAACAAAAACAGAAAACCCTATCCTCAGATTTTGAGTACCTTAGCTAAGTTTTCTTTATTTTTTTCTCCATAATTGAGTGTAATGAAATAGTAACTTTTGTTAAATCAGCGAGTAGGGGACTCAGTATTTTGTGGGAAACTATAGTCCATAATTTGCTCTGGGCCTCTTTTAACGAGCTCTGTCCTGACAGAGTCAGTGATTTGTTTTGGCCACAATGCGGGGTCATCAGATAGAGATAAAATGACAGGGTCATCAGAGTCTGACTCTGACCCACCCAGTGCTGCTGCTGCAGTCTCTGTCTCACTGTCACTCTCTTTTTCACCCTCGCCCTCCATGGGCTCAAATCTCTTCATCATCTTCATCATCATCATCATAATTTTCACTCACGGCTTTGGGCTGCGTTCCAGCAGCTTGTGCACCAGAATAGCCAGCCTCCACCACGTCGTCCTGGGCAGGCTCGGCAGGTGGCTGTGGATCCTGCTCCATTTCCCCATGATTTGAATCGGGGTCGGTTCTCCATTCCGAAACCCCCCCATTTCGAAACACCCCGTTTTCGAAACCCGTTTTCGAAACCCCCCCTTTTCGAAACCCCCCGTTTTCGAAACCCCCCCTTTTCGAATTTTAATTTTCGGAATTGCAGTCGGGACCTCGCCATTCCGAAATTTTGAATTTGAGCAGATTATTCCACCAGCAGGGCTTAAGGTGAGCCAGAACGGACGGACCCCCGTCAACACTAGGGCTTTGCACATAAAGAGTGCTGCTGCATTATATCCTATATTAATTATATTGACCTATAATTGCAACATGTCGATAATAAAGTGAATAATATGAATGCCATATAGGCCTATTAATTATATGGACGTATAATATGCATGACGCACTGTGCGTCCTGTGCGTCTGGGAACACATTGCCAAAGGGCACCAAAAAATAAAAAAAGAAGAAGAAAAGGCCAAGCCGATCATCATCATAGATTCAGAGCCTAATAACTAATATGTAGGCCTACCGGTATTTGCTCCGCCTAAAAATAAACACGGAATGCATGCCAAAATATTGCGTGATGCCTGATCAATGGTTGTTGTGATAATCGATTTGGGTGCACGGTGGTCGCCCGCAGTAAGTGCACCTGCAGGCTGGCTGTGCTGCTCCTGCATTCATTATCATTATTCATTACTGTCTGAAAAGTCATCCAATAAACTGAATAAAGACTGTGAATTGTGAATAACCCTTTACCTACTGTCGCTGCCGGCCTGCCGCTGTGATGTGATGTGATGTGATGCATTTTGAAGGTCCATGAAGAAGTAATAAGCGTTAGATTGATAATTTTCCCATGAACGTGAAGTCAGTCAGTTCAGCACCGCAGGCAGCCCAGCGTGTTAAAAGTGGTTGCACTTACGTATATGAGACAGAAATGGGCCTCTAATATTTGACAATTTGGCCAATGTTTAATTTGTCATGTTAGAAATGTGCAGATACTGCTATAGACGTAGACTTTGTTGGTTTGTTTACTGTTAAAATGGTGCATATTAAGTTAATCATCTAATTTAATCATCTAATTTGTCCCCAACCCACAGGTTGAGAACCACTGGTATAGCTCCCAGTTACCAATGGATCAATTAGCGCGGTCATTATTTGCTTTCAAGGAAAAACAAACAATAGATGTGTGAATTGCGCCGGTCATTAGCTCCTGCTGTGACATCAAACGAATATGGTCCACCAATATTCGTGGCTGTTTGGTATTTTCGTTTCAGGGCAGATGGTCATTTATTGATCTCATGTGCACGCGCACACTCGGCTGTAGAGACTATTTGGAAAGTCTGTGAGCAGATCTAATTGTGGGGATACAATACAAAAACGATGTTTTCTAGTCTTAATTGCATTATGATTTTGTTTTCTTGTTTCATTTAATTCAATTAGAAAATACAGCGCTGCAGTAGAGAATACAGGCAATGAAACATTGTGCTCATGGTAGATCATAGAGCCATGTGCGGGTTAAATCCATATTATATAATATAGTTATGTTAAATCCCCCTCCCGACAGTCCGCTCCCATTTTAGATTTCTGACCTAAGGCCCGCGGCCGTCCCCTCAATAAATGATTTAATTTCCTCGTTCGTGCATAGTTTATTTTGTGAGGAGTTGCTCAGAGAGTCAGATAAAAGGAAAGTGCCACTGGAGTGAGGAGAAATATTGTATGTATCCTATAGGCTATGCCTAAAATAGAATATTGCAGGCCAAATCGTGGCAAATGGAGACGTTTTATTACGCGCGGCGTAAGCCTGGTGATGCGTGGTTACGCGCGGAGCGGGCTGCGAGGAGAGAGTGATAGAACTGAGAGGGAGGGCGAGAGGAGAGACAGGGAGAGAGGAGAGATAGAGAGAGACGTTGAATATACATTCATATCTTGCTAAACTAAGTATAAGCTCTATATGATTTGTCTGGTTTATTGCAGGGTTTATCGCCGCTGGTTTTATTTTTTGATCGCCCGTTTCCGACCGAAACTTTTCCGAAACAATTTTGCTGGGGTGCACTGTTGATTTGTATACATTTGAAAACTTGAATTGGGACATTGTGCATGAGTAGGCCTATACCGTTGTTATACTTACATTTTTATGTTAATAATCATTCATAATTCCATTGTTTTATTTGCTTTTTTTTGCCGTGGAGTAAATCTCATGTCTACTTTGAAATAAATATACAAGTTCAGCTGTGAAAGATCACATTTTAAGCCTGGGCTTTGTTTAATTTGGCTTCTAATTTAGTGTGTAGACAAAACAATAAGTTAAGATAATACAATGTATAAAAAGCATACAAGTAAAGTGTCCCGTCTCACAGCTGTGCGTGTTGAGCGCAACTACAGCTCTGGGATGAAAGCTGCTGTTGGATGTTTTAAAAGGTGTGCGTTTAACTGTAAATTCTGTCTGGCATCATAACTTAGTTTCGAATACCGTTATGTGGTAGATGTGCGCACATTGTGTGTTGGGTCACAGGGGACGGGGACGGTGGGAGAGAATTAGAAATGAGTATAACAGACATTCATTGAGAATTATAGATCAGAAAAGGCCTTCTGAATGTTGATGGGTTTTTGGAGAGCTGTCCGAGAGCCCCAAATTAAGCAATGAACGAGAAGTAAGCTGCGTTTCAGAGAGAGAGAGAGAGAGAGAGAGAGAGAGAGAGAGAGAGAGAGAGAGAGAGAGAGAGAGAGAGAGAGAAGCCGCCGCTGCAATCCATTTTGTGCCCGACTGCGCACTTTTTCTATGCACCACCCACATATCAAATTAATTAAATTGATCTGGCATCACGCATGCTTGCTTGCATGCAGTGATTATTTTTAGGCGGCGAAAATATGAGTTATTATGATGATCATGATTCTTTTTTCTTTTTCTCTCATTTTTTGGTGCACTTTGGCAGCGAAAGTGCGTGCGCGTAGAGAGAGAGAGAGAGAGAGAGAGAGAGAGAGAGAGAGAGAGAGAGAGAGAGAGAGAGAGAGAGAGAGTGAGAGTTATAGGCTATTCGGAATGGAGGGGTGCTATAGAAAAATAAATAACACCGCCATTTCGAATAATAAAGTCAATGTTCGAAAAGGCGGTGCTGTTTCCTTTCGGAATGGCGGGTCTTATATAACATTTGGACACACCGCCATTTCGAAGAATGGAATTCAATGGTCGGAATAGCGAGATTTCGGAAAGGCAACGTGCACCCATTTGAATCATCATCCCCGGATCGCAGTCCGTCACTGGTACCGGGAACATTAGAAGACTCTGGGCTGGGGCTGGCGCGTGCGGCCGCTGCGGCGGTGCCACCTAAAGAAGATGTCAATTTTGGATACGATTCCAATTTGTTTGCCCTTTCTTCCTTCTTCCTCTTGTTTTGCGCCCCACTTGCTCTCTTTCTGTTCATTTTATTTTGTTGTTGTCTACTTGTCTTCCCTCCTGACACTGCTGACACATGGGTTGATGGGTAATTAGTAGAAATGTATTTTACCTGAGAGGCGCACAGCATACGGGGCCGCCGAAAGTGGCTCGGCTCGGCACCCCTGGGCAACTGACCACAATGACCAGCGTATCCGCCGGACGCATTTTCTATGATTAATGGTCAGACGTCGATTCGGGTCGAACATATTGATATACGTAGCCTACCTATGACATGCATCACACACTCTCTCTGATCATGCTCCTTGTGTGTGTGGCACTGTGTGTGTGCTCGCGTTAATGCTGCAGGCACGGAGACATAACTCTAAGCACAGAGCATGTCCCAAACGCTGAGGTAAACATGTTGTTGTGCTGAAGCGAGCTCGTAGCTTGTAGTTCTCGAAGCATTCCCAGTTCGATCCCGGGCTCCCCCAGAGTTAGTGTTGAAGAGTCCTTGAGCAAGACTCTGAACCCATAGTTGCTCCTGATGAGCAGGTTGGTGCCTTGCATTGTTTCCTCTGCCATCGGTCATCGGTGTATGAATGTGTGTGAATGCGTGAATGTAATGAATGTGTGTGTGAATGGGTGAATGTAATGAATGTGTGTTTGTGAATGGGTGAATGTAATGAATGAATGTGTGTGTGTGTGTGTGTGTGTGTGTGTGTGTGTGTGTGTGTGTGTGTGTGTGTGTGTGTGTGTGTGTGTGTGTGTGTGTGTGTGTGTGTGTGTGTGTGTGAAATTGGCTGAATGAAATGAATTTGTGTGTGTGTGCGTGTGTGTGTGTGTGTGTGTGTGTGTGTGTGTGTGTGTGTGTGTGTGTGTGTGTGTGTGTGTGTGTGTGAATGTAATGCACAATCTCTGTAAAGCGCCTTGGATGAAGGCGCTATATACTGTAAATGCACCATTTAACAATTTGTTGGTGCCGCGTTCCCCACTACTGTCCCTTGGATTGGAAGTTTATTTTGTGGCGGTTGTGTGCAGGTTTAGTGTGCTGGGCAAGCTTCACACGCACACATACACATCACCAAAGTAAATCTGTTTATACTTCGTTGTCACGGTGTGTTCCGTGCTCAACTGGCTGATCTACAAGCTCACAACGCCTCGCATTAACAACAAGCCTGGTCATTGTTAACACATTGGACACCATCTAACTCAAATTATTATGGATATGCAGTGTTACCATTCATTTACACTTTATATTGAAGAGCCCCGGAAGCTTTGTGCGTGTGCACGTGTGTGTACCCTGACAATTTCAGGAAGGAGTTTAGTTTGTTTACAAACGGTCGCAAAACTAAAATCCTAACCACGGCCGACCATCACAGTCCAGTGTATGGTTGAAAAAGAGCGTATTTCGCCCTCCTAGGCGTTATTTTCAACTTATTCAGAGATACAGCCGTTTTATGTTAGAAGAAGGAATCAATGAATAATGGATTTTTTTTTCAGTGATGTTCAAGGAAAATGTAAATATTTCTTATTTAATAAACACATTTTGCTGTTTTAAAAAAAAACATCTTCTCAAAAACTAATTGTTGTATAGGTTTCCACCTGACAAGTAATGGGAGTTCTTAAAGCACCCGAAATTACAGTTTTTGACATGTTCAGCCCAGAATAGGTTCATTGTCCATTTGGTGGTGCTCTACCTTACAACATTTCTATCTAGATAAAATATCTCTTAGTTAACTTCATTGACAGTGAATGTGGTCTAATCTGTTTGATTGTACATTTAATCTTTACAGACTTGCTGGCTGTGACCTCAAAAAGACAGACTGTGAAGGTGTGGCTTCAGCTCTCAGCTCTAATCCTTCACACCTAACAGAGCTGGACCTCAGTGGGACCAAACTGGACCATTCATCCATGGAGCTGATCTCTGCTGGATTAAAGAGTCCACATTGTAGACTGCAGATCCTAAGGTCAGACTAATGTACCACCATTATTTGTATTAGTTTAGTTTGATTATTTATTATCTGATTAAAACATAAGATGTGTATGTGCCACGGGCGGAATATATAATATTATACATTTGTGGGGACGGGCGGTGAACGACTAAACACGGGCGGGTAACATTTTATTGTGAAAATCAGACAACTGTTTCTGCCTGAACAGCGTCACTGGAGCGCACACATTGAGCAGCAGGACAGAACCACGGCATGCATACAGCAGTGTTTCTGCCTAAACAACATGGAGCACACACAGTCAGTGGGCAGCAGGAGTCAGGACACACACAACACACAGAGACACAACCACAGCACGCACTAGCACCATAGCCCATGTTCTCATCATACAGGTTGTTTAAAAGGCTATCTAAAAGAATTAAGAGTGGCAGCCGACTTGGCGTTTATGTAAATACACTGTATATTGCGTCGCAAACACTGAGGATGGCGTGCAGGGACGATCGAGTGCGATGCAATTTGGAAGCACACACGGCTGTAGGCTATTTACTTAACTGCATGTAAACACGGGTAGCAGGGTTGGACGACAGGTCAATTTTTTGATGGGCGGGCGGATCTGGCAAGAATGTTCAGGCCAGAATAGGGTCATGGTCCATTTGGTGAATGGACCATGGACCACAAAAAGCAAGCAAGGCAGTGACTATCTCTCCTCTGCTCCATTCAGCACCGGGGACAACGCCCCGCCCCACACACACACACACACACACACACACACACACACACACACACACACACACACTCCAAATCGCGAGCTATTTCGTGCTCGATAGCTATTTCTACTGGTCCACTGAGATGGTCTTGAGACATGCTTGATCTCTCATCTCAATTTGGAAAAGCTTCTCTCAGCAGAGGCCACGGTTACTGGCATAGTCAGCAGTATGCGCAGAACAACACTAAGGTTTTGGATGTCCAAGACGCTTTTCTCGTAAATGTAACACAACATGCCAAATGGAGATTTAGGCTTGTTTTGGGGATAGCTGTTGGCAATTAGTCTTATCTCAAGGCACATGTCCTGAGCATCAATGTCCCCCATTTCCTCAGCAAAACGTTTACACCTCTCAGGCAGTGTGCCGTCTTCAATCGCTGTCCACATGTCCGCGGTGCTGAAGAGGGATCCATAGAAATCATTGAATATCTCTAGCTGTGAAAATCACTCTCTGATGCTGGACAGAGCCTTGACAATCAGGGGGAGAAATATATCAAGCTTGTAGTTTTCTTCAGGTGTAATTGGTGGGCGATCATCTTTACCCTCATAATCAAATAGAGCTGTTTTTTTTTTCTCTGTCGCTGTTCTGGGAATCGAGTGGTTTTTCTACTGTGGCCTTTTCAGACGCTTGTGTGTCTGTACGCGCATCCATGAACCTGTTCTCTCTAAAGTCCTGGAGAAATAGTATGACAGCACGGATTTCGTTTAGGAGGGCTTCCATGCTGACTGTGGGACTCTGTAGTTGTTTGCTCACTTTATTTATTTGAAACAAAATGTCATGACACACCACAACGCTCACGATAAATGGCCCCGTTATTATTTCTTTTGAAGGGCTTTTGGCCTCTGTTGCCGTTACACCATCTTTGTGCTGGAGTGCATAGTCCTCCAGCGCTCCCAGTGCTATGTGAACCTCTTCGGGAGCGTGTCGCTGTTACTACATGTCATCTTTTCGACACCCGACTCTAACCCTTGCCCTAACCCTAACCTCCGTGGAGTGAGTCGCTAATCCTCCGGTTTAAATGATGGTCGTTAGAAAGAGCGCGATTTTGCCAACCTCTTGTAGGTGGTAACGCAACACCTTTACGCTCTCTATATGTGATTCCCAGCGGGTGTCTGAGAGGGCTTTTACAGTCAGCCCAGAATCATTTTTGCACTCCCTGATTCTTGGCTTTCATGTTACTCCCGTTATCATAACTTTGGCCCCTGCAGTCACTCACTGATGTCGAGACCCAGTTTTTCCCAGTGAACTCACATGGAATAAATACAGTGAAATATTCAGCAATAGAAACAACAGCAGGCTTTTCTTCTGTTTTTGGGACACAATTCACAATGCACAAAATGACTGATATCTGTTCAATATGGCTGGTGTCGGGTTTACAGAATCACTGAATAATATTTAGCGTTGTGCACCTTTTCACAGATGGACTGGAGAACCATCGCTCCTATCCTCACAATCAGCTCATTCTGTATGTGCTTGCTGAGGTAATGAGTGGTTATGTCACGTCTCTCGATTCTTCGCAAGTGCTCGCTCATTACTGGGTCGTGTTTAGCCATCAGCTCCACCTGTCCTAAAGAATGACCATTGGAGTGCTTGTACAGTTTGTCTGATGTCCCACGAAAGGCCATGTTGCGTTCAGCTAAATGGCAGATGATGGAGATAATTCTGCACAGCACTTCTCTCCAATATATATATTTTTTCTCTTTGATCCACGTGTTGCCAGTCCACAGTCTTCATAGTAGCCATGCCATGAGCGTGTGCCACGCTTCCATACAACGGGTGTTTTCTTTTGATTGCTCGTGAGCTTTTAGAATATCCCGACATGTTTCCATCCATCATATCCCTCATTTGACAGACTGATGTCACGTTTCCCAAAGAGCAAGCAACAAAAACAGAAAACCCTATCCTCAGATGTATAATCAATGGTGTCTGACTATACCTTCTTCATTATAGTCAATGTTGTCTGACTATACCTTCTTCATTATAGTCAATGGTGTCTGACTATACCTTCTTCATTATAGTCAATGGAGTCTGACTTAACCTTCTTCATTATAGTCAATGGTGTCTGTCTGTCTGTCTGTCTGTCTGTCTGTCTGTCTGTCTGTCTGTCTGTCTGTCTGTCTGACTACACCTTCTTCATTATAGTCAATGGTGTCTGACTATACCTTCTTCATTATAGTCAATGGTGTCTGACTATACCTTCTTCATTTCAATAGTGTCTGACTTAACCTTCTTCATTATAGTCAACTAGCCCTTACCCGTTAAAAGATATGAGCTCTGAAATGATGTGCAGTGTGTGGGTTATGGGATGTGCACTGTGCACACAGTATATGAGGGATGGAAAGTAACTTTAACTGGTGCTTGCATGATAATATGTAGGAGCATCAATGTAAGAAATACCCGTTTTGTTTAATGGCTACAGAGATACTGTGTACCGATCTGCATGATTTTTGGACAAAATCTGTAACAGGGCCAGACAACTGACCCCCCCCCCCCCCCCACACACACACACACACACACACGCACACACACACACACACACACACACACACACACACACACACACACACACACACACACACACACACACACACACAGAGCTGGTTAAACATGTTGCCTCATGCTAGATGCAGAATAGATATGTCTCAAGCTAGATGCAGAATAGATATAGATACACCATGACAATGCTAATATACAGCATATGATTTGTGAAAGTGACAAACGGGCTTCACAGTTATGTCAGGTGTGTTCATATGCTAATGGTGATGCGATTTCAGATCAATTGCTCCAGCCAGAAACGCTGTGACAGACACTCACTCACAGACAGACAGACAGACACTCAGACATTTGGAAAATGATATGTTTGATGGTGTCTGCCTGGCCACTAGGCTGACTATACCTTCTTCATTAAATACCTTGTCCCTAGTAAGGAAGTGAACTGGGGATTGTTGTGTTGCCAGATTTTTTTCAAAGAAACAAGCATGTCTATGAAAATAAGCCCAAAAGAAGCAACTAGGATCAGTGTTAATACTTTACATTGGCTATTTGAAAATAGCAGATCAGCAAGTTCACAATGTGTGACATCACAACACGTTGTGAGCTTGTAGATAAAATCATAGCAGACAACTCTCATCCCGCTCGCTGCCTCTTCAATCTCCTCCCATCAGGCAGGAGATACGGAAGCATTGGGAGCAAAACATCTCGCTTCAGAGACAGCACCTACCCCTTAGCTATTAGACACCTGAACCTGAACTTGCACTGACTCGTTATGCACTTATGTGGTAATATACTGTATGTATATAGCACTTTGAACTGCTGCTGGGGATTGTTTCCTGTTGTTTACTCTTGTATGTTTACGGATGTCTGTATATGTGCACTGTCCTTGTTTTTGTTTTTGTTTTTTGTTTTTGTTTTATGTTGAGAGTGAACCAAGACAAATTCCTATCAACTTGTTGACATGGCAATAAAGTTATTGAATCTTGAATCTTGACTAGAATAATGATAAGGTACAGTGACTACAGTATGTGATCCATCATGGCTGCTAGGGAACGATCACATCCACTTATAGTCTAAAAGGAACACCGTTGGGGTCCTTGTTATCCAATTCATCAACATATAAAGTAGCATCAAAAACAGTGGCGGACCGTGGGTTTAATACCCGGGCCTTCGCCATGGCTGCTGCGCACGCACATGCCCGCGCACGTGCACATGCCCTCGCGTAGCCACGATCTGCCAATATTGCGCCGTACAGAGTGATGCTGGCTGCACTAGCAGCAGAGCCCAATACAATAAACTCAGTCACAACCATATTGTCATAGCCACGAAAGCATGCAAAATATATGTTGATATACACATGATTCAACAGGCCTCATCACATATACCAGCCAAGCTTCTGAGACTAGAGTTACACGCTGCAGTGCACACGCACGCACGCACACACACACACACACACACACACACACACACACACACACACACACACACACACACACACACACACACACACACACACACACACACACACTCTCTCTCTCTCTCACAGCTGAGCGCAGAACGCAGGATGGATGAGCAAGGAAAAACGCAGAGATGTGCAACATTCATAATGAATAAACAATGTGTTGAAACAAGAAGCATATGGATGAATTCGTTAAAGGAGGATGTTTAGTTAATTTAGGAGTAAAGAAAATTGACAGTTGATTCGCAGTTGACTGACATTAATACATTTTTTATTGACCCAGACACACACATTTCCCATTTCCAGCCAACTGAACTGAACCAAGCTTCGCAACACACACAGTGCCACGGCTAGCAGCAACAAGAACAAATACAAAACAATGAATGAATCAGCATAGCAAAACAACAAAATTATATAAACATGGATTAAACACACCATGGTGTAGGCTATACAGTGCGTAGGAGGCAGCTCACGTCCATCATTTAAAGACAAAATCCATCCTCCTTTCTTTCTTTAGAAACAGTTCAATGACGCAGTCGTGCAGGTTAAATCCAACATCTCTGCGCTTTAATTCCAATAAGAAGTCCCTCTCTATTGCCATGGAGGCCAAAGCTGAGAGACGAGCCTGTCCAATCGTATTTCTTGCATGTCATAATGCGTTTTAGGGCTGAAAATGACCGCTCTACAGAGGCTGTGGATACTGGAATTGTCACTGCCAGACATGTCAATTTGTAAAGCTGATGCAGACTTGTACGTAGATCCTCCTTCTGAAGGAAAAGAAGAAGATCAGAAGGGCTTTTCCCTGCGAAATCAGCCATGCCATACATTACTGTGAGCTCTGTTTTAAGCCGAGGGAGGTCGAAGAGGGGTCCGGGCTCTCCGTGAGGCTCTTGAAAGCCTCCTCTGGGAATGCTGTCCGAAATGTTGGGAACTCTTTTGCGTTTATGAGAGAGAGGAATGTTATTTTCTCGTGGTCTTGAAACCTTCTTAGCTGGCCAATAAGGTTATCCACAATCTCCCCATGCAGTGTTTTATAACTTGCGCGGATATTATCCCCTGCTTTGCCCCGCCGTGCGTGTGGTTCACCTGTTGCGCTCACAGTGTCATTGTAAATGGCATCAAATCTTCCTCTCTCCCTCTCAATAGTGTTACAAAACTTGTCTACTCTTTTTAGACAGAGTTGTATGTCAAGTGACTTGTTCTGAAGTACTCCAAAAACCACCTTGGAGTGAGCCAAAATGGCATTGAAAGTGGAGAGCAAAAAATTTAACTCAAAATTATTCAAGTGCTTAATGTATCCATCAGCACTGCTCACAGCATCATCATCATATTCATCATAATGGTCTATAATGTGCTCAAAAAGCTCCTTTAGGGCCTCTCTCTTTTCGAATACTGTGCTGACCAATCTTGAATTATAATGCCAATGTGTAGGTGCAACGCGAGGCAGGCGCTTTTGACAGATCGCATCAAGAAGCTCTGTGCGTTTAGGAGATCTAGAAAAAAACGCAGACAGGCCATTGAGATTTGCAAAAAATATTTTGCATTCCCTAACCTTTGATGCTCCCTGGGTCAGAACAAAATGTAGTTTGTGGGCATAGCAATGTACAAATAAAGCCTGGGGACACCTCTCCTTAACTTTAGCTTGTACCCCGTTTAACCCAGAAGACATAACGGCTGCGCCATCATAGCACTGTGCAACAACCTTATCCAAACACTCATTTTCCTCCAGGAATCTGAAAATGAGAGTAGCAATGTCATCAGCCCGCTTACCACTAGAGACATTCTCAAATCTGATGAACCTTTCCTTTACACCATTGTCTGTCACATAACGAACCATTAAAGATAGCTGTGCTGCGTTACTTGCATCTGTCGTATCATCCACCATAACGGCAAGAAACGGTGCTTTTTGTATCTCTCCTTTTATCTCCTCTCCCATCACTTCAGCTATGGCATTAATCAAATCGTTTTGTATCTTCCCTGAAGTCCCACTAAACACTTTGTAGGTTGTGAGATGATAATAAAAATCACCGCCATGTTCCGCCAGATAATTAACCCATTCAGGCCGGGTACACATTTTAGTGTATGGGAGGGGCTTACAGTACATGTACAGTATGTTGCAACAAATTTGTTTTTGTAGGCTAAATTCTGATTTAGGCCTAACTATTAGGTTAGGCCTAAATTTAAGGAGCTCAACATAGTTTCCCTTGTTAGTTGATTCCCTGCTCTCATCGTGGCCACGAAATGGGAGCTCTTGTTTCCCCAGGAAGATGACAGAGTTAATCAGCCTCTTCAAAATGTCCCTGTTTTTCTTAACTTGTTCGTTGTGCAGTTCAGTCAGCTCGCCTGTCTCAGGGAGAGGAACTACCTCCACATTTGACCTCCTGAAAGGTGAATTTTCAGCGCTGTTTTGAAGGAAGCCAGTGAACTACATGTTTTCAAATGGTGACTGGTGGTGTTGTGTTTATGTATATATAAAAATAAAAATAAAGACTAAGAGTCTAAAAGCCCTCCTATTTAACCCAACTGGACCAGCACTCTCCCTAGTTTGTCTATAAAAATAAAAACTATGTCAAATAAGTAACATTATGTCCGGTAGCTGATCTAAAAGGTCAAAGTTGGGAGGTATTCGTTGATGCCATGCAAACAATTATGAATCGAGCTTTATTACCCTGATCTCTATGGAAAAATTAATACAAATAAATCTTATGTTTTAGTGCTAGGTTTTATATTGTATATTCACTGAAATATTCACTCTATTGTAATTAACAGCAACAGCTTTAATTCTATGCATAAGAAAGAACAGCGTTTTTATACAAAATACTATATAGTGCTTTTTGTCCCAAGGGTGGCGATATATGAAAGGTTGTGGGGTCACTTCATCAGTAGGGTTCTTTCTCCAGGGAGCATCAATGTGCTCCATAAGTTTCATGATAATCCTCACATCAGAGTCCTGCACAGGTCCAATTTTGACAACCTGTGTCTGCCCCGCCTGTCATTAATCAGATCCACGGGCCGATCCGCTACCCACAATTACATAAAGTCTAAACCAGATCCGCCTCGCCCGTCAAAAAATGGAACCGTTGCCCACCCGCTACCCCTGATTACACACAGTTAAGTAAATAGCCTACAGCAGTGCATGCGTGCTTCCATACTGCATCTCACTCGATCATCCCAGCACGCCCAGTGTTTGAAACGCAATATATTTATTCACGGTTTAGCCCGTCAAACACGGGTTCCTTGCCGGGTACCCGGACCGTCTGCCTCACATTAGATTTTCACACACGTGTGCAAGTGGACATTTTAGCATAAAGGTGGTGCTAGAGTAGAGGTCATGGGGTCAGTGAAAGCAGAAGGTTTAATCCTGTGGGGAGTATAAATGTGATCAACACGTTTCATGACAATCTGACCGGTACATTTAGAAATGTTGTGACAGTGAACATTTTGACCTACATGTAATGGTGGTGCTTGAAGAAAGACTAATTTGAACACTACAATAAGTCTGAGCAGGCTTTATTAATACTATTCTTTTTTTATGATGTTTATGTAAGCTTTCAATGTGCGACTTATTGTGAGGGTGTAGATCTGCTATTTTGTCTGAATGTTCAGCCCAGAATAGGGTCATCGGCCATATGATGGCGCTCTACCGTACGCCATTTCTAGCTAGATAGAAGATCTCTTAGTTAATTTTACTGACAGTGAATGTGGTCTAATCGGTTTGATTTTACATTTCATCTTTACAGACTTGCTGGCTGTGATCTCAAAAAGACAGACTGTGAAGGTGTGGCTTCAGCTCTCAGCTCTAATCCTTCACATCTAACAGAACTGGACCTCAGTGGGACCAAACTGGACCTTTCATCCGTGGAGCTGATCTTTGCTGGACTAAAGAGTCCACATTGTAGACTGCAGATCCTAAGGTCAGACTAATTTACCACCATTATTTGTATTAGTTTAGTTTTACTATTTATTATGTGATTATAACATTAATACAGTGGTGAGAGTGTATTTGAAGAGTGTGAATAAGTTTGACATCATGTTACCCACATTGACTAGAATAATGATAAGGTAAGATAAGATGTTATTAGGGACTGCAAGACGGACAGGCTGGATTCCTCATGCACGCGTGCAGTCCTGTTGTTTTAATGGGTTTCTACCGTTCATTTTTTACCTAAATGTAAAACAAGTGCAAAACAGGTGCTGTTTTTCTAGACTGACTGTTCATTTTGCCATAATAATGTTGGGAGTTAATAATTGCTTCTCTGCTGACACACGAGCCATGAGGACTGAAGTTGTGAGCTTTTAGATCTGCCATTTCCACTATTTGTACCAGGCCTATTTGTATTCAAATGTTTAACCCTTAAGTGCTGTTCGGGTCATTTTGACCCGTTTTACATATTCATTTGGAAAAAAAAGGTAGAAGTTAAAAATGTTTCCACCTGAAACTCACTGGCCTTAAAGATTCTTCTGAGATGAACATGTAAAAAAAATATTTTTGCACTACACCCATGCTACACCCCCCTCATATTTTTTGAACCTTAAGTGCTGTTCGGGTCATTTTGACCCGGAAGCACAGAAATACACAGTATTATGCCAAAACACAGACACACAGTCACCCCCACTTCTAACACCCCCCTTCCGAAGCCCCATTCCGAACCCTCCCCCCCTTCCTATAAGCATGAGCAATATTGCCCAGTATTAAATGAAGTAGTTTTTTTACATGGATTTCAGCTAAATCAGTAAAAACGCCTAGCTCTTTCAGTGTTTAATGTGATATAGCAAAGCAGAAATGCAAACATTTACCAAATATATCATATGAATTGTTTGGTATTGAGTCAAAGTCAATGTATCATGATGATTTGTTAAGTTAAAATTTATATTAGTGTTGTTTTTTTTAAACCAAATATCCACCGGGTCAAAATGACCCGAACAGAACGAAGGTGTAGTGAATCTGAACAGAACTTAAGGGTTAACAAAATATTCAAATATGTTTACATTTTTGCAAGAGATATATATATTTTTAAATAGCAGATCTACAAGCTCACCCTGAATTTGATGTGTATTAGAGCTGGGATACCTGACAAAAAACCTGTGGGACTTGTGGTTTTGGGCTCGGGACCAGGCCCGGTTGGAGGACATCTGAAGCCCTGGGCAATGTACCTATGATGCCACTGAAAGGCTAAATAACAACACAGAGAGACTATGGGCGGCTTGCACCAAGAGGGATTAAATCAATCTTAGTTTAGGGTTAATCATGGTTTTGTTGATCTATGATTTATTTTAAATCGAGGTGTGTTGCACCACTTAAATGTAAGCATTGCTTAACAAACCTGTGATTAAAACTATAACCTGCGATTAATTCATGGGTTAAATGTCCTCCATCTTGGATTTGCGATGTAAACACACTGGAATAAACTATTCTCTTGAGCCTAATATCATTATTGTTACTTTTATATTTACTTCGGGGAGAATGTGGGCAGGCCTATCACCTTCTATGTTAAGAAGAGCGCCTGTAGCCAAAGATATTTAATTTTATAACGCTCCCTCATACTACGGTGACGCTCGCTACAGCGCGGTGCGGAACGGCGATGCACGGCTATCTAGGAACAAGGAAGCAAAGAAATACACCACAGTTTGATAGTTTTGTCAATTATGAAGCGATTTCGAAAATTAAAACGTCTGCATATTGGTTGGGAAGTCCAATTCCATGACAACTGACTGTATTATGTCCCTGTAAACATTTAAGTGTTCGCTATTTTAAAATAGCCGATGTACAAGGATTTATTGAAGAAGACAACAATATGATGAGATTTTTGTTTTCAACTGTGAATCGCTGTCCGCAGCTTCAGCTTGCAGTTGCAAGCTGTGAGGCTTCCCCCCCATTCATGTCAATGGCATGTTTGCATTTAAACCACCTCTACAGCAAGTTTAAAATTAATCCCTTATTGATGTCTAAATCGAAGTTTAAAGTAGTGGTGCAACAGGATTAACATTAATCCAGGTTTAGAATGAAAAGTAAAACCAAGATTAAAGGGATGGTTTAAAACTAAACCTGATTAATGAAAACTAGGTTTAAAGTTTGGTGCAAGCTGATTAAAAGATAAACCTTGATTTAAACCAGTTTAAGGCTTAAACCGTGTTGGTGCAAGCCGCCCTATACCTTTGAGACTAGATGGGGAGGATTAAGAAAGTCTGACAAGTGAACATTATAAATCTCGTCTGTCTTCTCACGCAACGCCTTTCTTCTCCGTCTCTCTCGGTTATTGACTGATGATTGCTACAATGAAAAAACAAAACAAAAAACAAAAGAATCAGTGCCTACTAACTGGCTACAGTTCTATTTACAGTATTAAAACAACACGAAAAGAAGGCAAGGCAGTGACTATCTCTCTCTGCTCCATTCAGCACCGGGGACAGCGCCCAGCCACACACACACACACACACACACACACACACACACACACACACACACACACACACACACACACACACACACACACACATCCCGTGGAAATCCCCCGTGTCAGGTGAAAAGAAACAGCTTGGACTACTCATGCATTGAAGGAAGCATGAGGTCAGTCCGTTGTCTCCCCAGGCGCGGCAGAGGGAGAGCAGAGCCCAGGATTACATACTAGGCAATTGGCACTGGGTGAAAATGGGTTGCAAAATCGTGGGATAAAAATTGTAGAAAAAAAAAAAAGAAATATATCAAGCTTGTAGTTTTCTTCAGGTGTAATTGGTGGGCGATCATCTTTACCCTCATAATCAAATAGAACTGTTTTTTTTTCTGTTGCTGTTCTGGGAATCGAGTGGTTTTTCCACTGTGGCCTTTTCAGCAATCGCTCGTGCGTCACTGCGTCTGTGCGCGCATCCATGAACCCGTTCTCTCTGAAGTCCTTGAGAAATAGTATGACAGCATGGATTTCGTTTAGAAGGGCTTCCATGCTGACTGTGGTTGTTTGCTCACTTTATTTATTTGAAACAAAATGTCATGACACACCACAACGGTCATGATAAATGGCCCCTTTTATTATTTCTTTTGATAGGCTTTTGGCCTCTGTTGCCGTTACACCATCTTTGTGCTGGAGTGCATAGTCCTCCAGCGCTCTCAGTGCTATGTGAACCTCTTCTAGGTGGTAATGCAACACCTTTATGCGCTCTATATGTGATTCCCAGCGGGTGTCTGAGAGGGCTTTTACAGTCAGCCCAGAATCATTTTTGCACTCCCTGATTCTTGGCTTTCATGTTACTCCCGTTATCATAACTTTGGCCCCTGCAGTCACTCACTGATGTCGAGACCCAGTTTTTCCCAGTGAACTCACATTGAATAAATACAGTGAAATGTTCAGCAATAGAAACAACAGCAGGCTTTTCTTCTGTTTTTGGGACACAATTCACAATGCACAAAATGACTGGCATCTGTTCAATATGGCTGATGTCGTGTGAATAATATTTAGCGTTGTGCACCTTTTCACAGATGGACTTGAGAACCATCCCTCCTATCCTCACAATCCGCTCATTCTGTATGTGCTTGCTGAGGTAATGACTAATGAGTGGTTATGTCACGTCTCTCGATTCTTCGCAAGTGCTTGCTCATTACTGGGTTGTGTTTAGCCATCAGCTCCACCTGTCCTAAAGAATGACCATTGGAGGGCTTGTACAGTTGGTCTGATGTCATGTCATGACATCAGACAACATGAAGGCCATGTTGCGTTCAGCTAAAGGGCAGATGATGGAGATAATTCTGCACAGCACTTCTCTCCAATATTCTTTTTTTTTTCTCTTTGATCCATGTGTTGCTAGGCTGACTATACCTTCTTCATTAAATACCTTGTCCCTAGTAAGTAAGTGAACTGGGGAGAACCACCAAGAAACAAGCAGCCAGGTCTATGAAAATAGAAGCAACTAGGATCAGTGTTAATACTTTACATTGGCTATTTGAAAATAGCAGATCAGCAAGCTCACAATGTGTGACATCACAACACGTTGTGAGCTTGTAGATATGCTATTTTCAAAAATATTGGGTAAAAAAGTACAATATTTTTGTTAAACATTTTAACAACTTAAATCTTGTATGGGGGTCTCTGGCACCACATATTTCCAAATGGGGTCTGCGACAAATACATATTAACACATTGGATTCCAATGATTGCATCAACAAGTTCCCAGTTCCTTAGTAGTTTCCTTATTTCAGAGTAAATGTAATAGGTATTTTCTTTCACAGAAAAATGTACAAGTAAAAGTCTGGAATTCAAAATTTACTTAAATTTACTTAGTAAAAATACGAAAGTATTGGCATCAAAATGTACTTAAAGTACCAAAAGTAAAAGTACAAAGTGTTTGAACATAGCAGATGCATTGTGAGCACTGACATGAATCCCTTACATGGGATCTCAACACCAGCATAAAGATCAAAAAATCACACCAGCGGCTCTACTTCCTGCGGCAGCTAAAAAAGTTCAAGGTCAGCCAAGCAGCCATGACCCACTTTTATAGGGCTACCATTGAAAGCGTGCTCACCTTCTCAATGACTGTCTGGTTTGGTCACACAACATCCCAGGACAAGACTCAGCTAGAGAGGGTAGTACGCAGAGCATCAAAGATCATAGGACGTAGCCTCCCCTCACTCTCATCACTATTCTCCACAAGAATAATTAGGAAGGCTAATAAAATCATAGCAGACAACTCTCATCCCGCTCGCTGCCTCTTCAATCTCCTCCCATCAGGCAGGAGATACGGAAGCATTGGGAGCAAAACATCTCGCTTCAGAGACAGCACCTACCCCTTAGCTATTAGACACCTGAACCTGAACTTGCACTGACTCGTTATGCACTTACCCCCCGGCTCCACCGGGCGCGTCGAGCGTCGCGTCAACGTCAACGCTGGGAACGCTCCCGTTTTAATCAATGAAGGGTGCTCCACTGCCGACGTCAACGTCCGCGTCGGACGCTCAAATTCGCCCCGGTTCATTTTTTGACGCCGTCCGACGCCGGCACGACGCCGTCATTTTGGTGGAGCCCTAGCCTTATGTGGTAATATACTGTATGTATATAGCACTTTGAACTGCTGCTGGGGATTGTTTCCTGTTGTTTACTCTTGTATGTTTACGGATGTCTGTATATGTGCACTGTCCTTGTTTTTGTTTTTGTTTTTTGTTTTTGTTTTATGTTGAGAGTGAACCAAGACAAATTCCTATCAACTTGTTGACATGGCAATAAAGTTATTGAATCTTGAATCTTGACTAGAATAATGATAAGGTACAGTGACTACAGTATGTGATCCATCATGGCTGCTAGGGAACGATCACATCCACTTATAGTCTAAAAGGAACACCGTTGGGGTCCTTGTTATCCAATTCATCAACATATAAAGTAGCATCAAAAACAGTGGCGGACCGTGGGTTTAATACCCGGGCCTTCGCCATGGCTGCTGCGCACGCACATGCACGGGCACGTGCCCGCGCACGTGCACATGCCCTCGCGTAGCCACGATCTGCCAATATTGCGCCGTACAGAGTGATGCTGGCTGCACTAGCAGCAGAGCCCAATACAATAAACTCAGTCACAACCATATTGTCATAGCCACGAAAGCATGCAAAATATATGTTGATATACACATGATTCAACAGGCCTCATCACATATACCAGCCAAGCTTCTGAGACTAGAGTTACACGCTGCAGTGCACACGCACGCACACACACACACACACACACACACACACACACACACACACACACACACACACACACACACTCTCTCTCTCTCACAGCTGAGCGCAGAACGCAGGATGGATGAGCAAGGAAAAACGCAGAGATGTGCAACATTCATAATGAATAAACAATGTGTTGAAACAAGAAGCATATGGATGAATTCGTTAAAGGAGGATGTTTAGTTAATTTAGGAGTAAAGAAAATTGACAGTTGATTCGCAGTTGACTGACATTAATACATTTTTTACCCAAATTGACCCAGACACACACATTTCCCATTTCCAGCCAACTGAACTGAACCAAGCTTCGCAACACACACAGTGCCACGGCTGGCAGCAACAAGAACAAATACAAAACAATGAATGAATCAGCATAGCAAAACAACAAAATTATATAAACATGGATTAAACACACCATGGTGTAGGCTATACAGTGCGTAGGAGGCAGCTCACGTCCATCATTTAAAGACAAAATCCATCCTCCTTTCTTTCTTTAGAAACAGTTCAATGACGCAGTCGTGCAGGTTAAATCCAACATCTCTGCGCTTTAATTCCAATAAGAAGTCCCTCTCTATTGCCATGGAGGCCAAAGCTGAGAGACGAGCCTGTCCAATCGTATTTCTTGCATGTCATAATGTGTTTTAGGGCTGAAAATGACCGCTCTACAGAGGCTGTGGATACTGGAATTGTCACTGCCAGACATGTCAATTTGTAAAGCTGATGCAGACTTGTACGTAGATCCTCCTTCTGAAGGAAAAGAAGAAGATCAGAAGGGCTTTTCCCTGCAAAATCAGCCATGGCATACATTACTGTGAGCTCTGTTTTAAGCCGAGGGAGGTCGAAGAGGGGTCCGGGCTCTCCATGAGGCTCTTGAAAGCCTCCTCTGGGAATGCTGTCCGAAATGTTGGGAACTCTTTTGCGTTTATGAGAGAGAGGAATTGTATTTTCTCGTGGTCTTGAAACCTGTTTCTTAGCTGGCCAATAAGGTTATCCACAATCTCCCCATGCAGTGTTTTATAACTTGCGCGGATATTATCCCCTGGTTTGCCCCGCCGTGTGCGTGGTTCACCTGTTGCGCTCACAGTGTCATTGTAAATGGCATCAAATCTTCCCCTCTCCCTCTCAATAGTGTTACAAAACTCGTCTACTCTTTTTAGACAGAATTGTATGTCAAGTGACTTGTTCTGAAGTACTCCAAAAACCACCTCGGAGTGAGCCAAAATGGCATTGAAAGTGGAGAGCAAAAAATTAAACTCAAACTTATTCAAGTGCTTAATGTATCCATCAGCACTGCTCACAGCATCATCATCATATTCATCATAATGGTCTATAATATGCTCAAAAAGCTCCTTTAGGGCCTCTCTCTTTTAGAATACTGTGCTGACCAATCTTGAATTATAATGCCAACGTGTAGGTGCAACGCGAGGCAGGCACTTTTGACAGATCGCATCAAGAAGCTCTGTGCGTTTAGGAGATCTAGAAAAAAACGCAGACAGGCCATTGAGATTTGCAAAAACATATTTTGCATTCCCTAACCTTTGATGCTCCCTGGGTCAGAACTAAATTTAGTTTGTGGGCATAGCAATGTACAAATAAAGCCTGGGGACACCTCTCCTTAACTTTAGCTTGTACCCCGTTTAACCCAGAAGACATAACGGCTGCGCCATCATAGCACTGTGCAACAACCTTATCCAAACACTCATTTTCCTCCAGGAATCTGAAAATGAGAGTAGCAATGTCATCAGCCCGCTTACCACTAGAGACATTCTCAAATCTGATGAACCTTTCCTTTACACCATTGTCTGTCACATAACGAACCATTAAAGATAGCTGTGCTGCGTTACTTGCATCTGTCGTATCATCCACCATAACGGCAAGAAACGGTGCTTTTTGTATCTCTCCTTTTATCTCCTCTCCCATCACTTCAGCTATGGCATTAATCAAATCGTTTTGTATCTTCCCTGAAGTCCCACTAAACACTTTGTAGGTTGTGAGATGATAATAAAAATCACCGCCATGTTCCGCCAGATAATTAACCCATTCAGGCCGGGTACACATTTTAGTGTATGGGAGGGGCTTACAGTACATGTACAGTATGTTGCAACAAATTTGTTTTTGTAGGCTAAATTCTGATTTAGGCCTAACTATTAGGTTAGGCCTAAATTTAAGGAGTTCAACATAGTTTCCCTTGTTAGTTGATTCCCTGCTCTCATCGTGGCCACGAAATGGGAGCTCTTGTTTCCCCAGGAAGATGACAGAGTTAATCAGCCTCTTCAAAATGTCCCTGTTTTTCTTAACTTGTTCGTTGTGCAGTTCAGTCAGCTCGCCTGTCTCAGGGAGAGGAACTACCTCCACATTTGACCTCCTGAAAGGTGAATTTTCAGCGCTGTTTTGAAGGAAGCCAGTGAACTACATGTTTTCAAATGGTGACTGGTGGTGTTGTGTTTATGTATATATAAAAATAAAAATAAAGACTAAGAGTCTAAAAGCCCTCCTATTTAACCCAACTGGACCAGCACTCTCCCTAGTTTGTCTATAAAAATAAAAACTATGTCAAATAAGTAACATTATGTCCGGTAGCTGATCTAAAAGGTCAAAGTTGTGAGGTATTCGTTGATGCCATGCAAACAATTATGAATCGAGCTTTATTACCCTGATCTCTATGGAAAAATAAATACAAATAAATCTTATGTTTTAGTGCTAGGTTTTATATTGTATATTCACTGAAATATTCACTCTATTGTAATTAACAGCAACAGCTTTAATTCTATGCATAAGAAAGAACAGCGTTTTTATACAAAATACTATATAGTGCTTTTTGTCCCAAGGGTGGCGATATATGAAAGGTTGTGGGGTCACTTCATCAGTAGGGTTCATTCTCCAGGGAGCATCAATGTGCTCCATAAGTTTCATGATAATCCTCACATCAGAGTCCTGCACAGGTCCAATATTAACAACCCGCGTCCGCCCCGCCTGTCATTAATCAGATCCACGGACCCCGATTACACGCAGTTAAGTAAATAGCCTACAGCAGTGCATGCGTGCTTCCAAACTGCATCGCACTCGATCATCCCCGCACGCTCAGTGTTTGCGACGCAATATATTTATTCACATTTTAACAATAAACTGTCACATTTTCACATTAAAATGTCACCTGCCCGCATTTAGCCCATCTGATTTAGCCCATCAAACACGGGTCCCCGCCGGGTTCCCCGGACCGTCTGCCTCACATTAGATTTTCACACATGTGTGCAAGTGGACATTTTAGCATGAAGGTGGTGCTAGAGTAGAGGTCATGGGGTCAGTGAAAGCAGAAGGTTTAATCCTGTGGGGAGTATAAATGTAATCAACAAGTTTCATGACAATCTGACCGGTACATTTAGAAATGTTGTGACAGTGAACATTTTGACCTACATGTAATGGTGGTGCTAGAAGAAAGACTAATTTGAACACTACAATAAGTCTGAGCATTCTTTATTAATATTATTCTTTTTTATGATGTTTATGTAAGCTTTCAATGTGCGACATGTTGTGAGCTTGTAGATCTGCTATTTTGTCTGAATGTTCAGCCCAGAATAGGTTAATCGGCCAAATGGTGGCGCTTTACCGTACACCTTTACTAGCTAGCTGGAAGATCCCTTAGTTAACTTCATTGACAGTGAATGTGGTCTAATCTGTTTTATTTTACATTTCATCTTTACAGACTTGCTGGCTGTGACCTCAACAAGACAGACTGTGAAGGTGTGGCTTCAGCTCTCAGCTCTAATCCTTCACATCTAACAGAACTGGACCTCAGTGGGACCAAACTGGACCATTCATCCATAGAGCTGATCTCTGCTGGATTAAAGAGTCCACATTGTAGACTGCAGATCCTAAGGTCAGACTAATGTACCACCATTATTTGTATTAGTTTAGTTTGATTATTTATTATCTGATTAAAACATAAGACGTGTATGTGTGATGTTTGTTGACAGGACACAATTGTTACTGGGTTGTTGTTAACAGCCCTCATAACACGTACACCTTGAATCAAGATGAGATGTGATTTTTCTTTTCAGTGTTTAGTGATGGCTTGTTTCACTTCTAGAATCTGGCAACACCGGAGTCTCTGTATCTGCACCATACACTCCAATGTATTTCACAGAACTTCCGGTTCCAGTTTTGGCGTCAATGGCGTCTGTCCAGCCACTAGGCGGCAGAGTCCTGCAACGGGCCGGGTATCCGTGGGTACCCGACGGATACCCACATTTGACGGGTGAAAACGGGCGGAATATATAATATTATAAATTTGCGGGGACGGGCGGTGAGCGACTAAACTTGGGCGGGTGATATTTTATTGTGAAAATCAGACAACTGTTTCTGCATAAACAGCATCAATGGGAGCGCACACATTGAGCAGCAGGACAGAACCACGGCATGCATACAGCACTGTTTCTGCCTAAACAACGTGGAGCACACACAGTCAGTGGGCAGCAGGAGTCAGGACACACACAACACACAGAGACACAACCACAGCACACACTAGCACCATAGCCCATGTTCTCATCATAAGGGTTGT
The DNA here is from genome assembly GCF_963921795.1 of Nannobrachium achirus. Lineage (NCBI taxonomy): Eukaryota > Metazoa > Chordata > Actinopteri > Myctophiformes > Myctophidae > Nannobrachium > Nannobrachium achirus. Next base: position 58,162,901 of record NC_137821.1, on the reverse strand, counting down.
TTAAAAGGCTATCTAAAATAATTAAGAGTGGCAGCCGACCTGGTGTTTATGTAAATACATTGTATATTGCGTTGCAAACACTGAGGACGGCATGCAGGGACGATCGAGTGCGATGCCATTTGGTAGCACACACGGCTGTAGGCTATTTACTTAACTGCATGTAAACACGAGTAGCGGGGCGGACGACGGGTCCATTTTTTGATGGGCAGGGCGGTTTAGATTTGTATCTAATGACGGGTAATGAGTCGGTCCGTGGATCTGATTAATGACGGGGGGCGGGCGCGAGTTGTCAAAATTGAACCTTTGTAAGGAAGTGAACAGGGGATTGTTGTGTTGCCAGATAAATAAATAAAAAAGCAGCCAGGTATAAGCTCAAAAGAAGCAACTAGGCTCAGTTTTACTAATTTACATTGGGTATTTAAAAATAGCAGATCAGCAAGCTCACAATGTGTGACATCACAACATGTTGTGAGCTTGTATGCTATTTTCAAAAATATTGGGTAAAAAAGTTAAATATGTTTTAAAACATTTTAACAACCCAAATATTGGATGGGAGTCCCTGACATCACATATTTCCAACACTGGCCTGTACGCTTTTTTTGGAATCCGTAGGAGACGCTTGTGGAAGGAGCGCTTCTTTTCGGGTCACCAGCGTCGGCAGGTTAGCTACTCACCAGCGTCAGGGTTACTGAGGTTATGGTTAGGGTTAGGGTTTTGGTTAGGTTTAAGCATAGAGGTTAACATTCTCACCAGCATCAGCAGGTTAGCTACTCACCAGCGTCAGGGTTACTGAGGTTATGGTTAGGGTTAGGGTTTTGGTTAGGTTTAAGCATAGAGGTTAACATTCACCAGCATCAGCAGGTTAGCTACTCACCAACGTCAGCAGGTTAGCATTTCACCAGGTTAACATTCACCCGTGCGGTCCAAGTGAACACAGCGGAGCGCTCCCGACCTCCGCTCCAGCCAATCACAAGCCTGGGTGCCCTGAGTCAAAATAGTTTGAAAACCCCTGCAGTAAGCTACAGTTTAATATAAAACCATATCAGACGCGTCAAACGTGTCGTGGGCACATTGACGAGCTTGACACGTGGGCCTCGGTTGATGGCCTTGGTCTCCTTTCAGGTGTGGTTATATCTGAGGTTTCTATTTATGTAGAAATATAGAACATTCTAAAGAGTACACAAACTGTTCAAGCACCACTCAAACCATTGGTCAGCTCCCTGATACATCAAACCATCTTACAGTTTACCATAAAAGGATTGTTTATGTCCTAATACCCATAGTAGCCCTGTATACAGTACATGCACACAGGCACGCACGCACGCACGCACACTTGCAGCACGCACACACACACACACACACACACACACACACACACACACACACACACACACACACATATTGACACACACACATATTGATATACGTAGCCTACCTATGACATGCATCACACTCTCTCTGATGATGCGCGCAGAGCACAACTCCTTGTGTGTGTGGCACTGTGTGTGCTTGCGTTAATGCTGCAGGCACGGAGACATAACTCTAAGCACGGAGCATGTCCCAAACGCTGAGGTAAACATGTTGTTGTGCTGAAGTGAGCTCGTAGCTTGTAGTTCTCGAAGGGTTCCCAGTTCGATCCCGGGCTTCACCAGAGTTAGTGTTGAAGAGTCCTTGAGCAAGACTCTGAACCCTTAGTTGCTCCTGATGAGCAGGTTGGTGCCTTGCATTGTTTTCTCTGCCATCGGTGTATGAATGTGTGTGAATGCGTGAATGTAATGAATGTGTGTGTGAATGGGTGAATGTAATGAATGTGTGTGTGTGAATGGGTGAATGTAATGAATGTGTGTGTGTGTGTGTGTGTGTGTGTGTGTGTGTGTGTGTGTGTGTGTGTGTGTGTGTGTGTGTGTGTGTGTGTGTGTGTGTGTGTGTGTGTGTGTGTGTGTGTGAAATTGGGTGAATGTAATGAATGTGTGTGTGTGAATGTAATGCACAATCTCTGTAAAGCGCCTTGGATGAAGGCGCTATATACTGTAAATGCACCATTTAACATTTTGTTGGTGCCGTGTTCCCCACTACTGTCCCTTGGATTGGAAGTTTATTTCATGGCGGTTGTGTGCAGGTTTAGTGTGCTGGGCAAGCTTCACACGCACACACATCACCAAAGTAAATCTGTTTATACTTTGTTGTCACGGGATGTTGCCCAAACTGGCTGATCTACAAGCTCACAACGCCTCGCATTAACAACAAGCCTGGTCATTGTTAACACATTGGACAACATCTAACTCAAATTATTATGGATATGCAGTGTCACCATTCATTTACACTTTATTTTGAAGAGCCCCGGAAGCTTCGTGCGTGTGCACGTGTGTGTACCCTGACGATTTCAGGAAGGAGTTTAGTTTGTTTACAAACGGTCGCAACACTAAAATCCTAACCGCGGCCGACCATCACGGCCCAGTGTATGGTTGAAAAAGAGCGTATTTCACCCTCCTTGGCGTTATTTTCACCTTATTCAGAGATACAGCCGTTTTATGTTAGAAGAAGGAATCAATGAATAATGGATATTTTTTCAGTGATGTTCAAGGAAAATTAAAATATTTCTTATTTAATAAACACATTTTGACGTTTAAAAAAAAACATCTTCTCAAACACTAATTGTTGTATAGGTTTCCACCTGACAAGTAATGGTAGTTCTTAAAGCACCCGAAATTACAGTTTTTGACATGTTCAGCCCAGAATAGGTTCATTGTCCATTTGGTGGTGCTCTACCTTACAACATTTCTCACTAGATAAAATATCTCTTAGTTAACTTTATTGACAGTGAATGTGGTCTAATCTGTTTGATTGTACATTTAATCTTTACAGACTTGCTGGCTGTGACCTCAGAAAGGCAGACTGTCAAGGTGTGGCTTCAGCTCTCAGCTCTAATCCTTCACATCTAACAGAACTGGACCTCAGTGGGACCAAACTGGACCATTCATCCATGGAGCTGATCTCTGCTGGATTAAAGAGTCCACATTGTAGACTGCAGAACCTAAGGTCAGACTAATGGAACACCATTATTTGTATTAGTTTAATTTGATTATTTATTATCTGATTAAAACATAAGACGTGTATGTGTGATGTTTGTTGACAGGACACAATTGTTACTGGGTTGTTGTTAACAGCCCTCATAACACGTACACCTTGAATCAAGATGAGATGTGATTTTTCTTTTCAGTGTTTAGTGATGGCTTGTTTCACTTCTAGAATCTGGCAACACCGGAGTCTCTGTATATGCACCATAGATTCCACTGTATTTCACAGAACCTCCGGTTCCAGTTTTGGCGTCAGTGGCGTCTGTCCAGCCACTAGGCGGCAGAGTCCTGCAACGGGCCGGGTATCCGTGGGTACCCGACGGATACGCGTGGAATATATAATATTATAAATTCGCGGGGATGGGCGTTGAGCAACTAAACACGGGCGGGAGACATTTTATTGTGAAAATCAGACAACTGTTTCTGCCTAAACAGCGTCACTGGAGCTCACACATTGAGCAGCAGGACAGAACCACAGCATGCATACAGCACTGTTTCTGCCTAAACAACGTGGAGCACACACAGTCAGTGGGCAGCAGGAGTCAGGACACACACAACACACAGAGACACAACCACAGCACACACTAGCACCATAGCCCATGTTCTCATCATGAGGGTTGTTTAAAAGGGTATCTAAAATAATTAAGAGTGTCAGCCGACCTGGCGTTTATGTAAATACACTGTATATTGCGTCGCAAACACTGAGGACGGCAAGCAGGGACGATCGAGTGCGATGCCATTTGGAAGCACACACGACTGTAGGCTATTTACTTAACTGCATGTAAACACATTTAGCGGGGCTGGTGACAGGTACATTTTTTGATGGTGGGGGCAGATCTGGTTTAGATTTTTATATAATGACGGGTAACGAGTCGGTCCACGGATATGATTAATGACTGGCGGGGGCGGGCACGAGTTGTCAAAATTGGACCTGTGCAAGACTCAATGTGCGACATATTGTGAGCTTGTAGATCTGCTAGTTTGTCTGAATGTCCAGGCCAAAATAGGGTCATGGTCCATTTGGTGAATGGACCATGGACCACAAAAAGCAAGCAAGGCAGTGACTATCTCTCCTCTGCTCCATTCAGCACCAGGGACAGCGCCCCGCCACACACACACACACACACACACACACACACACACACACACACACACACACACACACACACACACACACAGACACACACAGTGTGAGTATTCCAAATCACAAGCTATTTTGTGCTCGATAGCTATTTCTGCAAGTACATTGAGACGGTCTTGAGACATGCTTGATCTCATGTAGTTCTTCAGGAGATCAGGGCAACACTAAGGTTTGGATACATGTCCAAGATGCTTTTCTCGTAAATGAAACACAACATGCCAAATGGAGATTTAGGCTTGTTTTGGGGATAGCTGTTGACAATTAGTCTTATCTCAAGGCACATGTCCTGTGCATCGATGTCCCCCATTTCCTCAGCAAAACGTTTACACCTCTCTGGCAGTGTGCCGTCTTCAATCGCTGTCCACATGTCCGCGGTGCTGAAGAGGAATCCATATAAATCATTGAAACTACGGTATCTAGCTGTGAAAATCACTCTCTGATGCTGGACAGAGCATTGTCAATCAGGGGGAGATCAAGCTTGTAGTTTTCTTCAGGTGTAATTGGTGGGCGATCATCTTTACCCTCATAATCAAATAGAGCTGTTTTTTTTCTCTGTCGCTGTTCTGGGAATCGAGAGGTTTTTCCACTCTGGCCTTTTCAGCAATCGCTTGTGCGTCTCTGCGCGCATCCATGAACCCGTTCTCTCTGAAGTCCTCGAGAAATAGTATGACAGCACGGATTTCGTTTAGAAGGGCTTCCATGCTGACTGTGGGACTTTGTAGTTGTTTGCTATTTATTTGAAACAAAATGTCATGACACACCACAACGCTCACGATAAATGGCCCATTATTATTTCTAATAACGGCAACAGGCCTCTGTTGCCGTTACACAATCTTTGTTCTGGAGTGCATAGTCCTCCAGCGCTCCCAGTGCTATGTGAACCTCATCTAGGTGGTAACGCAACACCTTTACGCTCTCTATATGTGATTCCCAGCGGGTGTCTGAGAGGGCTTTTACAGTCAGCCCAGAATCAGTCACGTTTTCCTTCAGTATTGCCCAGCGTTGTGCACCTTTTCACAGATGGACTGGAGAACCATCGCTCCTATCCTCACAATCAGCTCATTCTGTATGTGCTTGCTGAGGTAATGAGTGTTTATGTCACATCTCTCCATTCTTCACAAGTGCTCGCTCATTACTGGGTCGTGTTTAGCCATCAGCTCCACCTGTCCTAAAGAATGACCTTTGGAGGGCTCGTACAGTTTGTCCCACGAAAGGCCATGTTGCGTTCAGCTAAATAGCAGATGATGGAGATAATTCTGCACAGCACTTCTCTCCAGTATTTTTTTCTCTCTCTCTATTAGATTCATGTGTTGCCAGTCCACAGTCTTCATGGTAGCCATGCCAATCTTGAGTGTGTGTCATGCTTCCATACAACGGGTGTGTGCTTTTGATTGCTCGTGAGCTTTTAGAATATCCCCGACATGTTTCCATCCATCATATCCCTCATTTGACAGACTGATGTTACGTTTCCCGAAGAGTAAGCAACAAAAACAGAAAACCCTATCCTCAAATTTATAGTCAATGGTGTCTGACTATACCTTCTTCATTATAGTCAATGGTGTCTGACTATACCTTCTTCATTATAGTCAATGGTGTCTGACTATACCTTCTTCATTATAGTCAATGGTGTCTGACTATACCTTCTTCATTATAGTCAGTGACGTCTTCCTTGCCACTAGGCTGACTATACCTTCTTCATTAAATACCTTGTCCCTAGTAAGGAAATGAACTGGGGATTGTTGTGTTGCCAGATTTCTTCAAAGAAACAAGCAGCCAGGTCTATGAAAATAAGCCCAAAAGAAGCAACTAGGCTCAGTGTTACTACTTTACATTGGCTATTTGAAAATAGCAGATCACATCACAACACGTTGTGAGCTTGTAGATATGCTATTTTCAAAAATATTGGGTAAAAAGGTATAATATTTTTTAAACATTTTAACTACCTAAATCTTGTATGGGGGTCCCTGGCACCACATATTTCCAAATGGGGGACAAATACATATTTTTGGAGTAAATGTAATAGGTATTTTCTTTCACAGAAAAATGTGGTGGAAAAAGTAGGCTACTCCGATTTTTTACTCAGTAAAAGTATCAATAGTTACTGAATACTCTGTTACAAGTAAAAGTCTGGAATTCAAAATTTACTTGAGTAAAAGTACGAAAGTATTGGCATCAAAATGTACTTAAAGTACCAAAAGTAAAAGTACAAAGAGTTTGAACATAGCAGATCTACAAGCTCACAACGTGTTGCGATGCGTTGTGAGCAATTACCCAATTCCAAGGTATAAAATAAGGCTAAAGTGGTTTACAATGTATGTTTTATAATATTTTGTATATCTGCAAAGTAACAAGTAACTAAAGTGTTCAAATAAATGCAGTGGAGTAAAAGTACAGTATTTGGATCCAAGATGTAGTGGAGTAGAAGTAAAAATATTAGAAATTCTGGCCTGTCTCAGAAAAAAGACCCCCGATTACACGCAGTTAAGTAAATAGCCTACAGCCGTGCATGCGTACTTCCAAACTGCATCGCACTCGATCATCCCCGCACGCCCAGTGTTTGCGACGCAATATATTTATTCACATTTTCACAATAAAATGTCACATTTTCACAATAAAATGTCACCCACACACATTTAGTCCAGTACCGGCCATTCCTGTACCCGCAAACTTATAAAAGTATATTTTCTGCCCGTTTTAGCCTGTCAAACACGGGTCCCCGCCAGCTACCCGGACCGTCTGCCTCACATTAGATTTTCACACATGTGTGCAAGTGGACATTTTAGCATAAAGGTGGTGCTAGAGTAGAGGTCATGGGATCAGTGAAAGCAGAAGGTTTAATCCTGTGGGGAGAATAAATGTGATCAACACGTTTCATGACAATCTGACCGGGTACATTTACAAATGTTGTGACAGTGAACATTTTGACCTACATTTAATGGTGGTGCTAGAAGAAAGACTAATTTGAACACTACAATAAGTCTGAGCATACTTTAGTAATATTATTCTTTTTTATGATGTTTATGTAAGCTTTCAATGTGCGACTTATTGTGAGCTTGTAGATCTGCTATTTTGTCTGAATGTTCTGCCCAGAATAGGGTCATCGGCCATGATGGCTCTCTACCGTACGCCATTTCTAGCTAGATAGAAGATCTCTTAGTTAACTTGACTGACAGTGAATGTGGTCTAATCTGTTTGATTTTACATTTAATCTTTACAGACTTGCTGGCTGGGGCCTCAAAAAGACAGACTGTGAAGTTGTGGCTTCAAGTCTCAGCTCTAATCCCTCATATCTAACAGAACTGGACCTCAGTGGGACCAAACTGGACCTTTCATCTGTGGAGCTGATCTTTGCTGGACTAAAGAGTCCACATTGTAGACTGCAGATCCTAAGGTCAGACTAATTTACCACCATTATTTGTATTAGTATAGTTTTACTATTTATTATCTGATTATAACATTAATACAGTGGTGAGAGTTTATTTCAAGAGTGTGAATAAGGTTGACATCATGGTAACCCACACTGACTAGAATAATGAAATGGTACAGTGACTACAGTATGTGATCCATCATGGCTGTTAAGGAATGATCACATCCAGTTATGTAATCATTTGACTTTCAAACTGGTGTAAACACAGACTGGAAGGTTTGCTGGTTCCTCAGCCCACCAACACCAGCAGTCTGATCAATTATGATCACTGTTGTGTCTCTAAGAGTTTCAGAGTAAAACGGTCCATTATTCTGAAATGTTGCTGATAAAACTGTCTCCTGTCTGTTTCCTATGAGTTATTTATTTCATAATTATAACAACACAGATGTTTCACATGTATTTAGTAAAAGTAATGGAAAGCAAAACTGCTACACAATTATGTGATTTGTTTCACTTTCTTCATGTAAATGATTGGTATTATTATTATTTGTACATGTATGGACCTCAGTGGGACCAAACTGGACGATTCAACCATGGAGCTGATCTCTGCTGTTCTAAAGAGTCCATGTTGTGGACTGCAGACCCTAAGGTAAGAGTTTAATACCATTATTTGTATTAGTTTAGTTATAGTTAAAACAACACAGATCTTCCACATTATTTAGTAAAAGTAATGAAAATAAAAATTGCTACCTATGTGATGTAGATCAATATTTTTTTTATTTGAGAAAATAAATTAATATTCATCACGTAAAATATTATTATTATTTGTACATTTGTCAGTCTGTCTGTTTTGTTTTCTTGATGATAAGAACCTGATTTTGTTAACACCCTTTTTTCATGCCGAGACGGTGACGAGCTAAACAAAGCTCTCTGATGGCTTAAATTTAACGAGACGTTTATGTGTGATTTCTGTTGACAGCTATTACAATAGCTCATTTACAAGCTCATATTTTTTGTGTGCCATAGGGTAGCGCTAGATGAAAGGCTTCATCAGTAGGGTTTGTTCTCCTGGGAGCATCAATGTCCTCCATACATTTCATGACAATCCTCACAAAAATTTCACACATCATGTGTGACAGTGAATATTTTGCCCTAATGGTGGCGCTAGAAGAAAGACTATATGGGGAGCATGACGGTTCACTGTCTTTATTGTGTATTATTCTTTTCAATATATGTGTCCGAATCCCCCTGGGAGCCAGTCATGTCGGCAAGTACAGCTTTAGACAGGGACTGAAAATACTTTTTTTTTTTTTTTTAACTAAAACGTGATAAAGCCACTAAAGCATTTCATAAATTTCAGGCTACATTTTACTTAAACGCCAGAGCTTAACTCTGCATGTAAATAAGACTTTTTTAAATTAATGTGAAGAGAAACCGAACATTTTGTGTTGGTCCTCCCAGCATTAGCCTAGCATGCTAACTAACGGTTAGCATCTGTGTAGCTTACCCACTCTTTGTTGCCAAAATACGAAATATCAGGGCTCCATTACTTAGCGATCCTACTTACAGTATTATTCTGTTTATTTCAGTGCCACGTATGTTCCTAACCAACAATTATTAACCACTTTATGATTTTATAATGATTATTAGCATTCATTCTTCTTCGTGGTGTTTTTCACGATCCCGAGGGTCGCTTCCGGTGATCCTCTTCTTCGCTGGTTGAAAAGTTGAGTGCCCGTCTGAGAACGGAAGCTTTTTCCCAATAATAAATAAATACGCAACAAAATACATGCTAACTCGGTATCATAACTGTGTGTCTATTGTCATAAGCATCCACAGCACAGTTGCACATAATGTATACAATGCCATATATTATTTAAAGCATAGCTGTGTAATTTGAATAGCAAATGTGTTAGTTTCGACTTTCGAGGCAATTCACAGTTATTGGGACACAATAGAAGTCAAGTATTGATTTGAATAGGCCAATTTGTTGGTTTCGAAACAATTCACACACACACGTATCTGCAATACTTAGTAATTAGTTAAAGTTTATTTATTTGACAATAAATGTAGTGTCATTTAACATTGAAAGACAGACGGATAGAACACAGTACTATGCAGTAGATATAGTCATTATTACTTATTGTTTTATGTTATATAATCATTATCTATATAGGATGCGAACAAAATTAAGTTTTACTCTTATGCACCTGTACCAAAGATGTTACAATAAAGTACAACCATGAACCTTCTTTGTGCTTGTCTTTGAAGAGTCATTCTAAACTCACATAACCATCAGCTTGTGGTTCCTGTGGAAATAAGCCTCGGCTTTCAAGGATCTCCTTTTAGTTGACCTTGTACCAGTGATTTGTACTGTCATGAAACTGTACTTTTTTCTATTGCAAACTTCTAATAAATTCTTCAATCAATCAATCAAGCTACAAAATCGTCCAAGCTCAAAAAAGTCAAAGAAACCACCCAGAATCTAGACTTGCTATGACATTCTTGCTATGACATTCATAAACGGACATTTTAATGACTTCCCACACTTTTTCACAAATTAAAACGTGTCAACATCCCCCCCCCTAAATAGCAGATGTACAAGCTGTGAGCATGTACATAACAATGCAATGTTCTTAACTTTTTTAGCACATTGTAATTTGAAACGTATTACTATGCAGGAATTCAATGGCACTCCAGTTGAATTGTGATGGAGATAAAACAATAGAACCAAAGTATTATTTGAAATAGGCCAATTTGCAGGGGCTCATTCATTGCAGATTAATTACCACCATTGTGTTGTGTAAATAAGCCCCGTTTTAAATGAATGAATAGGCAGTCTAATGTTATGTATAAATGACAGAAATATTATGTATACTGTTACGTTTTTTATTATACCGACCTGTTGCACATATAACATATATAACACATATAAGTTGTTTACTTAAGATGCTTTTCACGTTCTCTTTGCTCCATTATTACTTACTTTTATTTATTTTATATGATCACTGCATTGTCTGTAAGGATGCCGAACAAAAATATGTTTTACTCTTATGTATCTGTACAAAAGATGTTACAATAAAGTACCACCTTGAACCTCGAAGCTGCAGTCAGATTGTCCTTGTGTCTTCACAACAACATAGGCTACATGCTAGCTCGGTAGCATAGCTGTATCGTGTCTATTGTCTCTGAGAAATGGGTCCCGGTGCACTGCTCTTCTGCTGCGGTCGTGCATCTAATCCAAATTCGATCCAGATGTCCAGATTACACTGTCAATATAAATGTACTGTATATATAAACTGACTAGCGGTCTAGTCTAGCGCCCAATTGCTACGTCTGGCGACTGTTTTGTGATTTCAGTTCGACGTGTGCATATTTTGACTGGCTTTGTCTAACTTGTGATCGTCAGGGATCGATTGGCTGGTACGCTGATAGATACAGATACTAGTCCAGTATCGTAACAATTCAGTTATACAGTGTGAATTATTACATCGAAACTGGAACAGCCGCGCCATTCACACTGAAGACTATTGAATGACTGACTGTATCGTGCATTCACTGTCTGCATGCATGCTCGTTTATTGATAATAACAGAGGTGGAAAAAGTACTCAATACTTTACTCAAGTAAAAGTAGCAATACTGAAATATAGAAATACTCTGTTACAAGTGAAAGTCTGGAATTCAAAATGTAAACGTGTAAAAGTGTTTTCAAATAAACATAGTGGAGTAAATGTACAATATTTGGATCCAAGATGTAGTGGAGTAGAAGTAAAACACTCCATTATAACTTCCAAACTATGGCATCCTCTGTTAGCAGGAAATCACTAAAACATAATTTCAACAATAAAGTCCTCATTTGTCTTATAAAGGAAATCAGTAATCAATTTAAGTAATACAATTGTTGTATTACTTAATGGCAATGTAAACGTTTGTTAATAAAGCTTCTTTGATTTGAAACCATATTGCTCTCTACTCCCCATGTGGCGGAGTCAGGTTATTACAATTCATTATTGAACCAGCGATTTTAGCTCACTACTTCCCCATGTGGCAAAGTCGGGTCATTGCATGTTACATTTTCAACTAAAAAGATGAATTTCTCAAATCTAGTATTTCTGCATGGCATAACTCTATAAGCCATATCTTCAAAACTGTTGGGTCAATCTTCACAACCAATATATCATTTTGTAGCTATGATTCCCAGCTTTCAAATGAAATGAAAAAATGAAAATGGAAAAAATTGCAATGACTAGCTCTCAGGGGTGCTGGGACACATATGTTGTTGTTTATGTTGTTTATGTAAGCTCCTAATGTGCGACTTATTGTGAGCTTGTAGATCTGCTATTTTGGCTGAATGTTCATCCCAGAATAGGGTCATCGGCCATGTGGTGGCACTCTACCTTACACCATTTCTAACTAGATAGAAGATCTCTCAGTTAAAGACGCACTTCAACGGAAGTTCTCCATTTGCTCCACTTCCTTATGGTGACGCAGTTCCTAGTGAAACGGTCCAGGAAGGAGGGACATAGCGCTGGGAGGAATGTGATTTGATGGTCAAAAAGTAGGCGGGCCATAACTCATTGAATACATTAATATGTAAAGACGGGTGGGCTGACGAACGACACTGAGTCTAACAGCGTCGCTCCCATAGACTAACAAGGCAGCACTATAGAAACAATTTTGTGAGATGAGATGTCGGCCGCGGCTTGTGATTGGCTGAACCGGAGGTAAGCCAGCGCAACATACTTGCTCGGCTGTGCTGGGAGGACGAACGGGGAGGCGGGGGAGGAAGGGGGAAGCCACGTGAACCAGCTGCTGGCAGGGAGTAGCTGAAGTTGAAGTTGATTGACAAAGGCACCTGTCAATCATTCTGACCTCATGAATTGTTAAGTGGAGTTAATGTAGCCTCTGTCATCACGCATTACATGCTTTTTTAGGGGCTGTACTCAGGGCTGTAAGTGTCATGTTATAATACAAAACACTGTACTTTTTTAGCCATCTACTGTTAGGTATGGCCATAATATCACTACAGATATGCTCTAAAAGTGTGAAAAAAACATATTTTTAATTTCACTACATCTATAACTTCAGTGAATGTGGTTTAATCTCTTTGATCATTTCTGATTTTACATGTAATCTTTACAGACTTGCTGGCCGTATCCTCAAACAGAAACACTCTGAAGGTGTGGCTTCAGCTCTCAGCTCTAATCCTTCACATCTAACAGAACTGGACCTCAGTGGGACCAAACTCGACCATTCATCCATGGAGCTGATCTCTGCTGGACTAAAGTGTCCACATTGTAGACTGCAGGTCTTAAGGTCAGACTAATTTATTGTATTAGTTTAGTTTAATTTAACTTTTTATTATGTGATTATAACATGAATACTGTGGTGAGACTTTATTTGACGAGTGTGAATAAGGTTGACATCATGGTAACCCACACTGACTAAAATAATGATAAAGTACAGTGACTACAGTATGTGATTCATCATGGCTGCTAGGGAACGATCACATCCACTTACTTAGTCTAAAAGGAACACCTTTGGGGTCCAATTCATCAACATATAAAGTAGCATCAAAAACATTCAATACCATCACAAGTATAAAACACAATGTACAGAGTAGGAAAGAAATGGTGGGGCGAAGTAAGGAATTTGGGGGGGGGGTTGCTCGCCTGTCTCAGGGAGAGGAACTACTAGCCTGACTGCAAGCGTCAGACTTTTCACACACTACGTTTCACTTCGTTTTGGGGAAAGAGTCTGATCCTTCGGACGGAGATTCTATTTCAGCGGGGGCGGGCTAAAGCCTATTGACGTCACACTGATCTAAAAGGTCAAAGTTGTGAGGTACTCGTTGATGCCATGCAAACAATTATGAATCGAGCTTTATTACCCCGATCTCTATGGAAAAATAAATACAAATAAATGTTATGTTTTAGTGCTAGGTTTTATATTGTATATTCACTGAAATATTCACTGTATTGTAATTAAGCTTTAATTCTATGCATAAGAAAGAACAGCAGTGTTAAACAAAATACTATATAGTGCTTTTTGTCCAAAGGGTGGCGATATATGAAATGTTGTGGGGTCACTTCATCAGTATTTAGGGTTCATTCTCCAGGGAGCATCAATGTGCTCCTTAAGTTTCATGATAATCCTCACATCAGAGTCCTGCACAGGTCCAATGTTGACAACCCGCGTCCGCCCCGCCTGTCGTTAAACAGATCCATGGACCAACCCGCTACCCGCAATAGACCCTATTCACGGCCCGCCCACGCACGTGCACGCAGCAAATTTCTCAGTAACTTCCTGGTGCTAACGTCAGCTTTGAAGGGTAAAATAACACAGAAATTGCTGGACTTAAAGCCAACAAATCATTATTTCGAACGGTAAATTAAATTATAACGCTTTGTGCCTTTTACTATCTTGTGTTCTGTATCATGCTAGCCGTATTTTATACTTCACTATTCGGAAATTGCATTAAATTTGCGATTTCTGTTTTAACTCTACGGGCTTTTAGTAGGGTTTTCCCCTTCAACCGTGACGTCAGCACCAGGAAGTTGCGTAACGTGAATTTGGTTAATTACATTAAGTCTAAACCAGATACGCCTCGCCCATCAAAAAAACTGAACCGTTGCCCGCCCGTTACCCCCGATTACATGCAGTTAAGTAAATAGCCTACAGCCGTGCATGCGTAGGCCTACTTCAAAACTGCATCGCAGTCGATCATCCCCGCCGGCCCAGTGTTTGCGACGCAATATATTTATTCACATTTTCACAATAAAATGTCACATTTTCGCAATAAAATGTCACCCACACACATTTAGTCCAGTACCGGCCATTCCTGTACCCGCAAACTTATAAAAGTATATTTTCTGCCCCTTTTTAACCTGTCAAACACGGGTCCCTGCACCACCTTTAGCATGAAGGTGGTGCTAGAGTAGAGGTCATGGGGTCAGTGAAAGGAGAAGGTTTAATCCTGTGGGGAGTATAAATGTAATCAACAAGTTTCATGACAATCTGACCGGGTACATTTAGAAATGTTGTGACAGTGAACATTTTGACCTACATGTAATGGTGGTGCTTGAAGAAAGACTAATTTGAACACTACAATAAGTCTGAGCAGTCTTTATTAATATTATTCATTTTTTATGATGTTTATGTAAGCTCTCAATGTGCGACATGTTGTGAGCTTGTAGATCTGCTATTTTGTCTCAATGTTCAGCCCAGAATAGGGTTATCGGCCATATGATGGTGTCTACCGTACAACATTTCTAGCTAGATAGAAGATCTCTTAGTTAACTTCACTGACAGTGAATCTGTTTGATTTTACATTTAATCTTTACAGACTTGCTGGCTGTGAGCTCAACAAGACAGACTGTGAAGTTGTGGCTTCAAGTCTCAGCTCTAATCATCTAACAGAACTGGACCTCAGTGGGACCAAACTGGACCATTCATCCATGGAGCTGATCTTTGCTGGACTAAAGAGTCCACATTGTAGACTGCAAGTCCTAAGGTACTAATTTACCACCATTATTTGTATTAGTTTAGTTTGACTATTTATTATG
This sequence comes from Nannobrachium achirus, assembly GCF_963921795.1. Classification (NCBI taxonomy): domain Eukaryota; kingdom Metazoa; phylum Chordata; class Actinopteri; order Myctophiformes; family Myctophidae; genus Nannobrachium; species Nannobrachium achirus. The sequence goes on along the minus strand of NC_137821.1, from coordinate 58,147,750 downwards.
TGATTATAACATGAATACTGTGGTGAGACTTTATTTGAAGAGTGTGAATAAGGTTCACATCATGGTAACCCACACTGACTAGAATAATGATAAGGTACAGTGACTACAGTATGTGATCCATCATGGCTGCTAGGGAACAATCACATCCACTTACTTAGTCTAAAAGGAACATCGTTGGGGTCCTTGTTATCCAATTCATCAACATATAAAGTAGCATCAAAAACATTCAATATCATCACAAGTATAAAACACTATATGTACAGAGTAGAAAAAAATGGTGGGGCGAAGTAAGGAGTTGTCTCAGGGAGAGGAACTACCTCCACATTTGACCTCTTGAAAGGTGAATTTTCAGGGCTGTTTTGAAGGAAGCCAGTGAACTACATGTTTTCAAATGGTGACTGGTGGTGTTGTGTTTATGTAAAAAAACGAGACTAAGAGTCTAAAAGCCCTGCTATTTAACCCGACTGGACCAGCACTCTCACTAGTTTGTCTATAAAAAATAAAAACTACGTCAAATAAGTAACATTATGTCCGGTAGCTGATCTAAAAGGTCACCGTTGTGAGGTACTCGTTGATGCCATGCAAACAATTATGAATCAAGCTTTATTACACAGCTCTCTATGGGAAAATAAATACAAATAAATGTTATGTTTTAGTGCTAGGTTTTATATTGTATATTCACTGAAATATTCACTGTATTATAATTAACAGCAACAGCTTTAATTCTATACATAAAAGAAAGAACATTGTTTTTAAACAAAATACTATATAGTGCTTTTTGTCCAAAGGGTGGTGATATATGAAAGGTTGTGGGGTCACTTCATCAGTAGGGTTCTTTCTCCAGGGAGCATCAATGTGCTCTATAAGTTTCATGATAATACTCACATCAGAGTCCTGCACAGGTCCAATTTTGACAACCCACGTCCGGCCCTCCTGTCATTAATCAGATCCACGGACCGATCCGCTACCCACAATTACATAAAGTCTAAACCAGATCCGCCTCGCCCGTCAAAAAAACGGAACCGTTGCCCGCCCCGCTACCCCCGATTACACGCAGTTAAGTAAATAGCCTACAGCAGTGCATGCGTGCTTCCAAACTGCATCGCACTCGATCATCCCCGCACGCTCAGTGTTTGCGACACAATATATTTATTCACTTTTTCACAATAAAATGTCACATTTTCACAATAAAATGTCACCCGCCCGCATTTAGTCCTCTACCGCCCATTCCTGTACCCGCAAAGTTGTAAAAGTATATTTTCTGCCCGATTTAGCCCATCAAACACAGGTCCCCGCCGGGTTCCCCGGACTGTCTGCCTCACATTAGATTTTCACACACGTGTGCAAGTGGACATTTTAGCATAAAGGTGGTGCTAGAGTAGAGGTCATGGGGTCAGTGAAAGCAGAAGGTTTAATCCTGTGGGGAGTATAAATGTGATCAACAAGTTTCATGACTATCTGACCGGTACATTTACAAATGTTGTGACAGTGAACATTTTGACCTACATTTAATGGTGGTGCTAGAAGAAAGACTAATTTGAACACTACAATAAGTCTGAGCATACTTTAGTAATATTATTCTTTTTTATGATGTTTATGTAAGCTTTCAATGTGCGACTTATTGTGAGCTTGTAGATCTGCTATTTTGTCTGAATGTTCTGCCCAGAATAGGGTCATCGGCCATATGATGGCTCTCTACCATACGCCATTTCTAGCTAGATAGAAGATCTCTTAGTTAACTTGACTGACAGTGAATGTGGTCTAATCGGTTTGATTTTACATTTAATCTTTACAGACTTGCTGGCTGGGGCCTCAAAAAGACAGACTGTGAAGTTGTGGCTTCAAGTCTCAGCTCTAATCCCTCATATCTAACAGAACTGGGCCTCAGTGGGACCAAACTGGACCTTTCATCTGTGGAGCTGATCTTTGCTGGACTAAAGAGTCCACATTGTAGACTGCAGATCCTAAGGTCAGACTAATTTACCACCATTATTTGTATTAGTATAGTTTTACTATTTATTATCTGATTATAACATTAATACAGTGGTGAGAGTTTATTTGAAGAGTGTGAATAAGGTTGACATCATGGTAACCCACACTGACTAGAATAATGATAAGGTACATTGACTACAGTATGTGATCCATCATGGCTGTTAAGGAATGATCACATCCAGTTATGTAATCATTTGACTGTCAAACTGGTGTAAACACAGACTGGAAGGTTCGCTGGTTCCTCAGCCTACCAGCACCAGTAGTCTGATCAATTATGATCACTGGTGTGTTTTTAAGAGTTTCAGAGTAAAACAGTCCATTATTCTGAAATGTTGCTGATAAAACTGTCTCCTGTCTGTTTCCTATGAGTTAATTATATTCCTATGAGATAATTATAACAACACAGATATTTCACATGTATTTTGTAAAAGTAATGGAAAGCAAAACTGCTACACAATTCTGTGATTTGTTTCACTTTCTTCATTGGTATTATTATTATTTGTTCTTTTATGGACCTCAGTGGGACCAAACTGGACGATTCAACCATGGAGCTGATCTCTGCTGTTCTAAAGAGTCCACGTTGTGGACTGCAGACCCTAAGGTAAGAATTTACCACCATTATTTGTATTAGTTATAGTTATAGTTATAACAACACAGATCTTCCACATTATTTAGTAAAAGTAATGTAAATAAAAACTGCTATATATGTGATGTAGTGAAATGTATTTTTTATTTGATAAAATGATTAATATTATTATTTTTCCTTCATATAAATCATTAGTTGCGACTGTCAGTTCACAAGTTACTATGAAAAGCTCCACCGGCTGTCTGTCCATCACATCACACTTTTGGCCCTACTCTTATCTCCGGCACCGTTGCCCCTATCCTTTAGCCTGCTTCCAGACCATTTACCCCGCCCACTCTAAGAGTGGACTCTTTCTCTGGTCTGGAGCTGAGTACATGAATCGGCATTTATTTTCGGCTCCTCCAATGGGGGTGGGGGTGGGGGTGGGTCTAACGAATATCCAATCCGCGCAGCAGTTGAAACGATTCAAATGAAGTTCACAGGCTGAGGAAGGCACACGCGCGCGCGCTGATTTCACCAAGCTGTGAATGTTGATTACATGTTTCTGGTCGCAGTTCTGTGTGGAAGCAGTCACTGGCACAGACAGACACACACACAATCACACACACACTCCGCAACCGTGCGTCGCGTCCACCGTGGGTCTTGATCACTGTGCGTCAAAAAAGTCCCTCCCCCGTAAATCGCTCAGAATAGGGACAGTTTCAGACTACTGCGTGAGCTGAGTCTGAGATCAGGCTACCTATCCTTGCCAAACTTTGCACACACACTCCTTGGCTCCCAAACCACATCCTCCGCCCCTGATTTCTCAAATGCCCCTCTTCTAGCGCCAACCATAAGGTTGCGTTTTGCAGACACCGTGGCTGCGTCCGAAATCCACCCTATTCCCTAATTTAGTGTACTAAAGGGGCGTTCCGCCATTTTGAAGTAGTGTCCGAATGTATAGTGAGCATTTTTGTACCCTAATATAGTAGTGGACTCAAATATCCCACAATGCGTCTGGATTTGTAGGGTGCATTCGATGGTCACTATTCAAGCCCTACCGCCCCACAATGCACTGCGCTGCGGCCTCTACCTCGCGCTTTGAGCATGCGCATGCAGTGTGCACGCAAACACGCACACTGCAGACGCTTTTCTGCTTTTTCAAGTTTGCAGCTGTCATCACCTTTAACTCTTATACTGCTTTGAACGTTCCTGTTCGCCCCAATCCCCAAGAGACTTCCGTGCCGATACGGCCGTTCGTTCGTTTGATGTTTTTTATGGATTATGATAAAAGCGGTCCTTGCACAACTTTTGAATGCATAATTGGTCGTTGGTGTCGTTTTGAGGACAGCCGGAAACCCTTCATAAAAAAAAGAAGTAAACAGACTGTCCTGGCTCCGCCTGCCCAGTAGAGAGCGACTCTGAGCCTGCCTAGCTGTTAGCCTTGAGGGACTATATTGTTTTTTCATCGGACTGTTAGTAGAGAGAGAGAGAGAGAGAGAGAGAAACGTTGGTAAAAGCGATCATTTTGTCGGAAATCAGTTGTTTTATAGTATTAGTAGTATAGTAATTGTAGTAGGTTGAGATGTATTAGGCCAAGTAGTTGGCCAACTCAGCCTCAACTTGCTGGTATCATTCCGCCGCCGAAGCGCGACCCAACCCCCCCGGGCCGAGGGGCAGCAGCCAGCAGCAGATCCACGGATAGAAACAAACTTTTGTTAGAATTAGGATTACACAACCTACCCATGTTGTTGACCCAGGACCAGCGAATGGTGGTGGTGGTCGTGATGATGATGATGATGATGATGATGATGAAGAAGAAGAAGAAGAGAAAAAGATCACTGTAGCCGTTGGTATTGAACATAAAAAGATTCCATTTCTTGGTGCTGTTGGTCGTGATGATGAAGATGGTGCCAGTCGCGAAGAACCGGGGTCCAAAAGTGGATAAGAGCCTCATATTGTGGAAACCGATCCCGACGGAGCTCGACCCCCGTGCAGGATGGATCCGCGCCCGGCACAGGGGCTCACATCGCCGCAGCAGCAGAGACGATGCACCGCCGCGCCGCCACCGCGAAGAGACAGACGAAGAATGGCTTCTGCGAGACCCCTCGGAGAACAGATGCCATGATTCTACAGTCCAAAGTGGTAAGACGTAAATCCAGTGCATGTATACTGTATGTGATAAAATCGCAGGGCCGCGACCCTCTAGTGTGATAAAATCGCTTCAGGCGTTCTTTCCACCGCATCCGTGATGAAGCCCTGCAGGCTCAAGGCTCAAGCCGAGGCTTGTCAATCAGACCATGGTCTGATTGATCTCTATTGCGAATAAACCAGTGGGATCCGGTCTAGAGCCCGCCTACTGCATCCGGCTATTTACACGTACACATACATGCAAGAATTGTTTCCGTATCCGGACCGGATCAGCAATTTGATCCAAGCATAGAGTTAAGATCCAAGTGCATGAGTTTGTTTTTGTCGCTATACAGGACACACGTGGAGTTCCTATCACGCGCGTGCACTGCACAGCTACTATGATTTTTTATTTGATGGGAATTTAGGATTTATTGGCTTAGTTTGTGTGTGCGTGCGTACGATGCGTGTGTGTGAGAGAGGGAGAGGTTTCTTTAGTCTACATCTCTGATGATGATGATGTAGCCTTTCAATTCAATTCAAAGGAGCTTTATTGGCATGAGAAAACATACGTTTACATTGCCAAAGCAAGTGTTACAAATAAAAACTGTTGAAAATGGGGAACATATATACAGTTGGAGGGAGTACAGCTTTGTGTAAACAGAGCTATGTTGCATTGTGACATTTTATATATTATACATACAGGGTATAAAGGGCATTTCACTGTGACAGTAAATGCATGGTAACTATTTACTATATCTGCATTTTATGTATTACATATGAACTTATTGTAAGTCACTCATATTTGCTAATGTCAAAATTGTAAATTGATTTGTTTACATATAAACTATTTGATATTTTCCTGGCTTTAGATGATGAGTCGGATGGAGAGGTGCCGGGGACTCCTTGTGTTCTTAGGTCTATACCGTTTGAAGGTAAGGAGAAAACAAAAACTGATGCATTTTGTATAATTCTATAGCATTTTAGAGTAGATACAGCTATCTGTTTGTTCAATGCTTTTATCATTTACATCATAATGTCATGGACCTGTCTGAGACATGCTGGGTGTGTAAATAATTGATTTCATTTTGTGCACATCATGTTTACTAGTTTATATTTTACTACTGTGATTTCAGAAGAGTCGAGTGCAGCACAGCCTACTTCTTCATTGCCACATCGTGGTCATCCAAGGACAAGGATAGGTAAAGAACACCTTTTTTCTGTAAATCAGACTTAGCACCAGACGCGTTGTGAGCTTGTAGATCGGCTATTTTCAGCACACAACCAAGTGTAAAATCAGTCATTACGATGCCATCAAGGCCTGCCAAAATAGATTTTAGTCGACTAAATCAACTGTAGATTTAGTTACCTAAAATCTTATGATGATCAGTCAACTAAAACTAGACTAAAACTAAAAGACATTTTATTCAAAAGACTACGACTGAAACAAAATCAAAATTTGCTGTCAAAAACAACACTGCTTACTCGTAGTAATTATGTATTTGTATAATTTACAGATCGACCATGGGCTCGTGTACGTGGTAGGTGTAGGGGTGCAGAGTTCAGCAGACCCGGAGGAGCCTGGCTGGAGTGAAACAGAATGGAGCCAAGAGTCCCAAGATCCAGTGGACTACCTGGAACTGATAACACAGGTCCAGATGCAAAGAGTGGTGACAGGATGTTCAAAATACGCCCAGTTCTAGATTATCTCCAAAATCCGTGAACTGTACAAACCAAACCAAGATATTTCCATTGATAGGTACACTTTTATTCAAAGGGCGCCTAAATTTCAAGGTCTACAATCCACAGAAACCAGTGAAATATGGGATAAAATCTTATATTCTCTGTGATTCAGGTACAGGTTACTGTTTCAATATGAAACCCTACTGTGGAGAATCTGTTTCCCTGCTTGAGACGGTTGAATCACACACACACACACACACACACAAACACGCACGCACGCACACCCGCACGCACGCACGCACGCACACACGCACACATACACTCTGTAGACATGTAGTGGTTGAGGCCTGTGTAAGTGCAGGTAGGCCACAACCTTTTTCCATTTGCAGTATTACAATTGAGTTCTAGTGTCTAAAATGTTGTTTTATATTTTATTTTCATTTTCATCAATCATTTGTACTGTACTTCAACCTAAAAAGAACCCTGAAAGCAGAAGCAGGATTCAGGCTGAATCTCATGTCACTGTGTCAATGTTCTGCACTGCTCCTTACTACTGCTCTTACTTCTCTTACACACTAAAAGTGTGTAAAAAGCACTTGTTTTTATTTTTTTGAATTTGTTTGTAAACAACCACTGAGCACAGGTGTGATGTTACTGTGTGATTTTACTGCCAACAGTAAAGGATAAAGAGAGATTTCTGCCTGAAAATGTTTCCTTCACAAAAATGCATTTTTCTCAGCTTTATGTTCTCAAAGAGCTGTTTTTTAGTCCATATTCAGCAGCTTCTAGCTAATGAATAGAACATGATAAAGACACGAAATCTTTTTCTGTTGCAAAGTAGACATTCTATTCTTCGTTGCCATATAATTGTTGTCTTTATAGTCAAAGCCAATTTTCTCCAGTAGGCCTTCAAAGATGAGCGACAATTCTCAAATTTAGCTGGCAGTGGATGGAGCTTTTTGTTAAATTATGTGGCAGTAAGAGAGTTAAGAGCGCCAGAACTGGCATAAACCTCTGCATAAGCCTTCTTGAACAGCTTTGAAATGGATGAAGGGGCGACGGTGCTCTCATCTTTGCATAGACAAATGGACAGTCACAGACAGCAATGTAGGCTTATAATTCTCTCTAGCACCTTATTAGGTGTAGTCCGTGTTTTCTTTGCTTATTCACATATCAGTGATATCACTTGAAAGTCACTCTGGTGTGTGTGTGTGTGTGTGTGTGTGTGTGTGTGTGTGTGTGTGTGTGTGTGTGTGTGTGTGTGTGTGTGTGTGTGTGTGTGTGTGTGTGTGTGTGTGTGTGTGTGTGTGTGTGTGTGTGTGTGTGTGTGTGCGTGCGTGTGCGTGTGAGAGACAGAGAGAGAGAGGGGGGGGGAGAGAGAGAGAGAGAGAGAGAGAGAGAGAGAGAGAGAGAGAGAGAGAGAGAGAGATTGTAAAGAGGAAAGAAAAGGCAAAAATGCCTCTTAGTTTGGACAGGAGCACTATATGAGCTGGTCGCTCGGTATGCCAAAACTGACACGATGAAACTGAAGTTATTTGCAAAGTTTGCAATGTTTGTTCGAACGTCACTCGATATAACTTTTAACCAAACGCGGGTGATACACTAGTGATACACTACAGTTGCTGTGCAGGAGCACATCAGAAGCTGCACCACCAGGTCCGCGATTTTAGCTTCACTTTCAGGACTTTGTAAAGCAGTGATGCAGCTTGCCCTGCTTTCTGTGAAGCATATTTTTAATAATGGATGCATTAAACTAACACGACGCAATCGCAAACTACTTCATTCGTCCTGCTATCAGCTACAGTATTTCTTTTTTTTAATAATAATTTTTATCCCACGATTTTGCAACCCTTTTTTCACCCAGTGCCAATTGCCTATGTAATCCTGGGCTCTGCTCTCCCTCTGCCGCGCCTGGGGAGACAACGGACTGACCTCATGCTTCCTTCAATGCATGAGTAGTCCAAGTTGTTTCTTTTCACCTGACAGGGGGGATTTCCCCGGGATGGACGTAGCGCGTGGAAGGAACACGTTATTCCAACCAGTTCCTTTCCCCTCCATCAAGCGCCCCGGCTGGCCAGGGGGAGGCATTATTGAGACAAGGATTACTGCATGTTTTTGTGAGGGTATCAACCCTAGGAGACACGGGGAGAACATGCAACATCGCCGACCCCACCTAGGGTGTGGGCGCTGATGACGCGGAGGGAGAAACACGCCTCCAGTACCCACAGCTACAGTATTTCATTGCAAAGCTGAGTTGCGTATGCTCACCACTGTGCTGGAGTCTCCACTCCACAGAGGTGATTTAGATCGCCTTGTAAATCCATGCTTCTGCTTTTTATTTATTAACTACAAACAAATAGCTATTCGCCGCTATTTGTAAAGTTCTTTGTTTGTTACATTTTCACCGTTGATGCTTGCGTGTATCGTCGTGTCTCGCGGTGAAATGGTTGCGTCTATTTCGCGTCTATTTCATAATTGGCTTAGTTATAAAACCATGACATTTTTGATAAGCTAAAATATCGAACAGGATGATAACTGCATTGTAAAATACAGAGTAATTCTGTAAAAAGAAAGCTTGTGGCATGACAAACTCCCTGGCTGTGGTCGTAAGGTAATTTGTTTTCCCCCCAGTTACTGTTGGTAAGGCATATCCCTCTTGCACGGGTTGTTGTTGTCAACATGTGTGTCGAGACCCCCAGAGAGAGAGAGTTCAACACCAAACGCACCCAAATGTTGTACACAAATACAGATTATCACATACATAATCCCATTCCCCATACTTCTATTCACCTATTCACCTAATTTTGATGTTAAATTATTTTCATTCATCATAAATATAGGCTACTACTTTCATTTCAAAGTATGACGTAGGTCTATTGTTATTTCATTTTTACTGATCAACTATATTCACAATTATAGCAAAGCAATCCTTCTACACATTATCTGTCTGTCTAAAAAATATGCACTCCTCGATGGGCTGCTCTTTACATTATTATGCTCCTATATATTGTCATGCACGCACCAGTTACAGTTACTTTCCCCATAACACTTATATGCTCCCATATTTTGGAGCATATATATTCAAACGGGTAAAGTCTAGTGTTAAGATAAAGGAAAATAATTATGCCTGATTTACAGTTGGCCAACTACCTCTAATAAGTCTTGACTTTGATACAGTATTGATTTTGAAAAGAGGGTAAGAGTTGTTATGACTTAGCTTGTGCCTGGCTTACAGTACATTTGGCTTGCTATGTACCACAGGAAAAAAGCATTCTTTGATACAGTATTGAAAAGAGGGTAAGAATATTGTTTAAAAAAAGAACAGGATTTGACATTTAAGAATTGATAAGTTTACACTTTTCCGTCATGTGCTATTTGCTACTGTATAGAGGATAAGAGAACATCTCAAAAATCTCCTTGTAAGAGAAAACAAGAGAACTGAAATGTAATTGTTGTTTTTTGTCATTTGCACAGAGTTGACTCTGGGTTGAACGTGATATGTGGGCGCTGCCTCTGGTGTTATTCTACTGTATTGAAAAGGGCATAAGAGAAAACAATATTGTTAAAAGAAAATAAAATCAGTGGTTGACTACTGAGACCACAGTGATTTTCTTTGTGTTCTAATAAAGTGTCCCATGTGTTTAATTTGGCCTTTTTAATGTGGCATATCTGTCATCTTGATACACTACCTACAATATACAGTACTTTAATATACTTCATAAGTGGCCGAATGGTCCACACGTTATGGACGCATCCCTTATGGTTTTCAATACCCAGATACACTTGTCTCTCATGTATATTTAGGCTATTTATTTTGGGAAATTATCGCATCTTGCTTCTTCCAAACGGAGTCTTGCAAGTTATTGCATATACTAGTTAAATGGTAAATGGTGCATTTATATAGCGCTTTTATCCAAAGCGCTTTACAGAGATTGTGCATTACATTCACCGATTCACGTACACATTCATACACCGGTGGCGGGGGAAACCATGCAAGGCACCAACCTGCTCACCGGGAGCAATGTGGGGTTCAGAGTCTTGCTCAAGGACCCTTCGACATTAACTCCGGGCTCCCCCTGGAGCCCGGATTCGAACTGGGAACCCTTTCGGGAACCCTTCGTGCTCTAATAACGGTTTCTCTACCCCTGAGCTATGCCGCCCCACAGCTATGCCGCCCCACATATAGCTATGCCACCCCCTATATATAATATAGTTATTATATATATATATATTATACTAACCCCTCTGTAGTTGAAAATGTCAGGATCTTCAAAGTTGGCGCTCATAAATGCGTAGCAGAAAAGCCAGTGATGTCACTGAAAAGCAACAGGTTCTTTGTCTGCAGTCTCCCCTCTGCTCTGGGTAATCCATTCAAGTGGCAAATTAAATGTGACACACATAATTTATTTAGAAAACTAGAAGATATGTTGGCAGAGTCAGTCCATACAACATATTTTTATATCAATATAGTCTTCAGTTCATGTAGGATTATTTTAATATTAGGCTAACCACAGTTGAATTGCGATGACTTTCTATGGGTTGGCTTGCAGTACACCGTTCTCCCTTAGCCGAAGTGGGGCCGCTGTCTCATTTGTGGCGTGAATGTGTAGTGTCTCTATACAAATATATAGGTCATGACCTAATAGAAGGCTACAATGCAAGCGTTTCAGTGCTGATGTGCACTTTGGCACATTTAAAAGCAATGAATAGATGAAGAACTATGATTGTTTTAGTTTTTTCCCCCATCAGACTGAAGACTGTTCTGATACTGAGACCAACGCTCCTGCATCAAAATAGATATAGTAAAATATCCACCTCTGGATGTGGTTTTTCAAAATCGGATTTCATGTGACCTGCATGTGACCTGTCTGGATTTAGACTATTTAAAAAAAATCGGATTCCACTTTTGATATGACTCAGATCTGATTCAGGCTAGATTTCAGTGGCAGTGTAAAGCCGGCCTAAGCGTTTTTTTGGAGCTACAGCTCTGATCCCACAACGTTACTCCAGCCAGCATGAGAGTGTGAGGCAGATTAATTGAACTAGGCTACTCTATGGGGTTATTATTAGGCCAAATCAAATTCGTATTCGTACTTTGCCTTTTTTTTACTCGTAAACATTTTTACCAAAAAAACTATACCTAAACAAATTAATTGGAAAAAAATATCCGTAAAAAAAAAAAAAGTATGAATGTTTTTGGGGAAGCTACAGTGATTATAATGCCAAAACAAAAAAACAAGACAAAATACGAATATTTTCTTACTGATTTACGAGTGGTTTTGTTGGTTACTTCATCACGAATGCTTTCGTCATCTCACGCACACGAATCTGTATCACGCGCACACGAATGCATGCCTGGAATCAAACGGCCAATAATCACGTGATCAGCAGAGAGCCAATGGAGTGCGGCCTTTCCCACTAGCCAATCATAATTCTCCATTCTTGGCAGCGGTTGCCATGTCTGGTAAAAGTGAGTAATCTCTGCTTTCTGTTGTTTGTTCCTCACATAATATGCCCTATATAAAACCTATATCCACACGATATTTGTTTTTAAACTATTGACTAATCAATCATTTTTATACATTAAATAAAATAGAAATGCATATATTATTAATACACACGATAAAAGCCACTTACAGATGCTGCAAATCAAAACTAGACAATTAACCTTACCTCCGGCCCTGACCTTTTTACTGTAAATACAATATTTATTGTTTCTTATTTTTTTCTTATGATTGATGATACAATGTGCACAATATATTTTATTATTCTGTCATTTAATGTTGTAGGAATTGATAGATAGGCTACCCCAGTGTAAAAAAACACCCCAACATCTTTTTTATTTCTCTTTTTAGTTGACCTTGTATCACTGAACTGTAGCTGTCTTGTACTTTTCTTTTTAATACTTTTAGTATAGTATTCAAGCAGAAGGGGGGAAGGGGGAAGGGGCGGGCGCGCAGAGGCGTTTTGTGTACTTCCGGTTCGTCCACAGACAGTGTTGTGTTGTTGTCGTCTTCGTTAGATAAAAATGCTTTCTTTTCACTTTTTTCTACTTTTATCACTTGTCAAAATACGTTTTATTTGGATGCTTCATCTTTTTACCGTTCATTTTTTTTGTTAGTGTTGTCATCGGTTTTTATTTATAAAAGGGAAACGTATGTAACTATGCTACAGTCTTCACAGCAGAGCCGACAGACAGAGAAAGGTAAGATAACGTCGCTATTATTATCATAAAATACAGCAATCTATCTATTAAAACGTTTGTTAAATGTGCTTAGCAGTAGTGTCTTTTAGGGTTTAGTCCGGGGTCTTTATTTGATGTAAAGAAAGTTTAATATTAACGCTAGCCTCATTAGCATCTTAGCTCCGTCTATAATAGGCTACTACATCATTACGGGTCCATAAAGGGTCCATTTGGTTCCATCTGGACACAAACGTACCATTACATTAAGCTGCCAGCACAACAACTTCTATAGAGTGTCAATGGAACCAAATGGACCCTTAACGGGTCCATAAAGGGTCCATTTGGTTCCATCTGGACAAAAACGTACCATTACGTGTGGTAAAAGTACTCAAATGTTTTTACTTTAAGTACAAATATCAATAATGTAATGTAGAAATACTCTTTTACAAGTAAAAGTCTGGAATTCAAAATGTACTTGATAAAATGGCTAAAGTGTTGGCATCAAAATGTACTTAAAGTGCCAAAAGTAAAAGTACTCTATGCAGAATGTCCCATTTCAAATATTTTGAAAATGGCAGATCTACATGCTCACAATGAGTCGCACTGTGAGCTTGCATTGGAGTAAAAGTACTCCAAAGGCACTCAGCTTGTTGTGTATTAAAGTACAATAATTTTGATCTGTGATATAGAGGAGTACAAGTATTGGAAATTGGAAATAATTCAGCTTGTAGTGGAGTAAAAGTAAAATATTTGGATCTGAGATATAGTGGATTAAAAGTATTGGAAATTGATAATACTCTAGTCAAGTACAAATACCTCAATATTGTACTCAAGTACAGTACTTAAGAAAATGTACTTAATTTCTTTACACCATTGTGTTACCCTTGATTTTAACCCTGTATTCTCCTTTTATTTTCAGTACAACATTTCAGGATGATGTATTCTATGGAGGAGCTGTGTGCTTTGGTTAGCGTCAAGTATGTCAGGGGCAGACATGACGAGGCAGAGACTGTACTAGAGAGCAGTGAAAGCAGCGAAGAAGGTTTGTGGGATAAAAAAAAATAGAAAGAAAAATAGGAATAAGTCAGCTCAGTTTAATGATGTGTGTAGTGATTCTGGCTGTGGTGCAACTTGTGTGATTCATTTGGAAATCAAAGTGTTTTAATCATGAATTACAATAATTAGCTGCTGTATTCAGTGTTCTAATGATAATCTGTATCTTTCCAAGATGCACTTGATTGTGACCAAGTTGATGCTGCCAGTGCTGGGTCAGCTGTTTTGATTCAATCTGGGAGTGAAGGTATGTGGTGTGGTGTGTTATGAATTATAGTGCATAGAAACACATATGTGTGGTTTTGTATTGTACCTGCTGTCCTAGTTACAAATCCCTAAACATGCACTAAGTACCCATTTTGAATTGTTGCTGTACTAGTTTCAAACATAGTATTATTACCTTAACACAAATTGTTAATCAGTATCTGCTGTAGTATCACAATCTTAAAAAGTAGCCATTTCATTAATTTGTGTGACCTTTTTCCCCTTTCAGCAGGAGAAGCAGTTGTGGAGGACTCATCAATTGAGGAGATTGAAGGTTTGTCTTTGTCGCACGCACACACACACCCACTGAGAGAGAAGTAAGGTTTGTGGTAAAACAGATTAAGGGCAAAGGATGCAACATCTTGGCAATGTAATTTCTACTTTGCATTCACTGTACATTGTGTTCCTCTTATGTTTTTACCAGAGGGTTTGATTCATCATGGAACCTTAAATTAGAGTTGGATAATCCTGGTGCTGCTGAATCTGGATATGAAGGTAATATTAATAGCTGTATAGAGTCTTTCATACAAAAACATGACGCACACATGTGACACTTTGCATTATTGTCAATGCTGCATGTTTTCTATTTGACATTCAGTCTCTTCTCTTTTTCTGCAGCAGAAGTTGTTGCGCCTCACTCAAATGAGGGAGGCGAAGAAGGAATTGAGGATGACTACTTAAGTGGGGAAGAAGAAGGTTGGTGTAAAACTAACAAGTGCCAGGGAACCGAGGCTATTGGCCAGAGCAAAGCCTGACACTGAATTGCAGGTGTGTTAACATTGCATTCATTTTGTTTCTTTCTTTCCCAGATCCACTCGACCACTAACCCTAACATCTAAACGTGACCAACATGGTGATTCTTCTGGTGCTGCTGAATCTGGATATGAAGGTATTATTATTAATAATCACTGTAATAAACACAAATAGTGACTGCTGAATGTTGCATTTTCATTTTTTTCCTTCAGAATCATACTGTACATGACCAGAAAGCGCCTCACACTTAATGTGAGAACATCTCATATTTCTTTTCTGTTCTTTAGGTGCAGACAGAGTTGAGCCGGACTCAAATGTGGAGGATGAAGATTCTGAAGGAGTTGAGGATGACGACACAAGTGGGGACGAAGAAGGTTTGTGTACAACCAGGCTTAAGTCAGCCAGAGCAAAGAATGCAAAGTCCTAGCAACACTGAATTATGTCAACGTGTGCATTCTGTTTGTTCCTCTTTCTTTCCCAGATCCGCTTGATCGAAACTGGACACCTGAACGTGACCAACATGGTGATTCTCCTGGTGAATCGGAATCTGGAAATGAAGGTGTTGTTGTCATTATTAATATGGACACATGTGTGTAATGTAGTATCTTGCATGGTGCATGTTTGCTATTTAACTCTTTTCTTTCAACTACACATCCATACAGTACACATGTACATACCCACACAGATGTGCACGCAAGGGGCTGCACAGATACACACAGAGAGACTCGCACACTAATGGTCTGAATGACAAATTTTCTCTCTTTTTGTGACACAATATAGGACTTGAGGTGGAAGAAGACTCCTCAGGTGTTGATGCTGGTCTCTGTAGGAAGAGGAGAAATCCAGAGGGCTGGAAGAACAACATCCAGAAGAGGCGTAGAATGATAGGCCAGTCATATCTGGCCTAGGAAGAATAGAGAGTCAGTGTTAAAGGAGGGAAGAAAAATGGGTGTGTCATGTCAGTCTGCAGCCGGCCACAGGTCCAGTAAACTGCACTGCAGAGAAGTGGAAGAGTCGAAGCGAGAAGAGATCTTCAAGTACTTCTGGGAGAAATTAGACTGAGAGAGGAGAGGAAGATTTATGTTGCATCATTGGTAGAGGTGAGCAGTGTAAAGCGACGGAGGACAGGAGCAGAGAAATCCAGGAGGTCGGCATCCATTTTCTGTCACCTTGTCGTAGATGGCAGGAGACTCGGAGTGTGCCAACGCATGTTCCTGTCAACCCTAGGCTTGAAGCAGTGGTCTTTTTTGAAGTGGGTAGGAAGAAGAGGGAAAAGCCCTACTGAGGAAGATAAGCAGAAGCGGGTGAGGGTAAGGAAAGAGGAGTCTGACTTCTTGAAGACCTTCCTTCTGGACCTTCCAAAAGTTCCCTCGCACTACTGCCGGTCCTCGTCCTCTAAGATGTTAGCCTGCTTCCAGACCAGAGACCCCGCCCACTCTCAGAGTGGACTCTTTCTCTGGTCTGGAGCTGAGTACAGGAATCACTTTTTATTTTCGGCTGCTCCAATGAGCGTGGGGGGTGGGGGGTGGGTCTAACGAATATCCAATCCGCGCAGCAGTTGAAACGATTCAAACGAAGTTCACACACAGGCAGGCTGAGGAAGGCACACACACACACACGCACACGCTGAGTTCACCAAGCTGTTTATGTTGATTACATGTTTCTGGTCGCAGTTCTGTCACTGGCACAGACAGAGACACACACACAATCACACACACACAGTCCGCGACCGTGCGTCGCGTCCACCGTGCGTGTCGATCACTCGCGCGCGCTCGCAAAAAAGTCCCTCCCTGTAAATCGCTTAGAATAGAGCACAGTTTCAGACTAAAGCGTGAGCTGAGTCTGAGATCAGGCTACTAAGATGTACCTGGAGCCTGTGTTCAAGTCCATCAATCACCTCCATGCAGAGTATATCCGTTCCAGTGCAGACCATGGCATCCAGGCGCTGTCAAGGCAAGTGTTCACCAGAATGTTTAATGTTTGAATTACTCTCTTTTTCACCCGAAGAAAGACCAGTGTGATACCTGCTGTGCGTTCAAGGCTGGGAACATTGAGGCTGCCACATGGAAGGAGCACTGCAACAAAAAGGACACTGCACAAGCCATGAAGCAGAAGGACAAAGACGAGGCAGGTGAGAAGACCTTGGTGACATGCATGGATCTTCAGGGGCTCCTGCTCTGCTCCAAGCTACAGGCCTCATCCCTCTATTTCAAGACCAAGCTCTGTGTCCATAACTTTACCATGTATGACATGACTTCACATGATGCATCAAATTACTTATGGCATGAGGGTGAAGCTGGTCTCTCTGCCAACGAGTTTGCTTCGTGCATCGTGCACTTCCTCGAAGAACATCCCTCTTATGATGAGTACATCCTGTGCACAGTGTGATTGAGAGAAGACTGAGGAACAGAGACATCTGCGTTCCAGCTGAGTATGTCGTTGCCATCCGGGAAGCCCGTACCAATCCCAGGCCATACCAAGTGAAGTATGTAGACCACACTTTCTTCAAAAACTTCAGCCAGGTGAACCTCTGCAAAGCCATCCGCCCGGGAAAGGTCACTGGGGATCCCACCGTGCATGACCTCCGAGCAATCAGGTATTTGAATACATAATAATGACATGGCTGCGGAAACCAAAACAAACATTATTTAATGAGTATTAAAACCTGACTTTTCTCCCCTGTCACTGTCCTTGTATTCATCCTAGGTACAACGTTGATGGCAGTATGGAGTACAAGATCGACCACTCAGACGCCTGGAAGCCCTACGAGTCCCCATCACTGAGGAAGAAGAGCAACATCACCACAGTGTCCCCACTCTACACCTGCCGCCGCACCATTAAAGCGATGAACTTCAAACATCTGCAAGAAATGAAGCAGGTGTTGCCCAGTGATTTCCATGGCTTCTACAACGCCCTCCGCCATGAGCACGAGGAGTGATGGTTTCTCTGTTTTTCTCTCTCTCCGTCTGACATCACCACATAGAATCGCAAACTTGACTGAATGGACACCTTTACAAGATTTCATATTTAGATTGTAATTAGAGAAAAGACAAGATGAGTGTTAAAATGTGTTAATTTTCTTCTATAATTTTAGCGATTTTGATTACATTGCTTTCAGTGCTTGGGGACATGTGTACAATGGCTAAATATGTATTTTTAGATACAATAAGTCCATTCAAAAAGAGGCACCACAATCTTTCATGGGCAGATGTTACTTATGGGGGCTAGTAGTGTCACTGTAAATTGTAATAAAATAAATTGCCAGCTTATTGTGTCTAAAAGGACACATTTAGGCACTTGCACACATGCACTGAAATAAAGTATTTAAAATCGCTAAAACAATAGAACTAAATGAAAACATTTAACTCTCCCATCTTTGCTTTTCCCTAATTACAATCTAAAATTATGAAACCTTGTATGATATTCTTGCTCTGGGGTGGCATCGTTACCAAAGTTCCTAATTCCCACTGGGTTCATGTTCCTCCCTGCCTGGACAGGTGTTATGTCGACAAGTGTTCTGCTCAAAGTGTCCTTCTCCCTCGTACAGTCTTCACTACCTGGAATCCAGCACACAGTGGTTAATGTGTGTCATGTGTGCTCTGTTACTGTTTAAAAATAGTTTAGGGCAGTGCAATGTTTCTTTATTTGCTTATTTGTATTCTTATTTATTTGCCCATTTCTAATATAATTACAGCAGAATGCACTTTTGAGATGTTGAAATTTGACACCACAGTAGGGACATCTATCTTCATTGTTGAGGTCAACTTAGCCAATGAGTCTAGCCTTAGTAGGTTGAAGAGCGTTGTAGAGCTGAACAGACACTTAACCTATGGTCCTTCCATTTTCAGTTCTATGTAATGCCCTTTCCAGGCACTGTATTACTGTTACAACCAGGCCTGGAATTTCATCGTTTTAGGGGCAAGGCCACTTGGCCTTTAGTGTAGTCCATTTTTTGAGGGCCCAAAAGCCAAATGCCGGGGCAGGAAGGCCATCAAATAAAACAACAATTTTAGTCCATTTAAATAATGAATTTAATTTAAATGTTACATTTAATATGTAGAATATCTGCTGTGAAATAAATAAATGGGTATTTACAATCTGATGCTCAGCCTCAGCCCTGTACAAATCAAAGATACTGGATTGGTTTATAAATGGGAACTCAACACTACACTGTTGTCTACATGACAAGAAAGACACTGGTGTCACATGTTAGCAAGACAGAGACAGAGGAGAAAGTGGTACAGTCAGCTGGGGCATTAAGGCCACTGTGGCCTCAGGGCATGCCATATTTTGGAGGGGCACAAGGCCAAACTGAGGGGCAACGACGGCCATGGCCTTCATGGCCTCCCTGAAATTCCTGCCCTGGTTACAACACCTACATTAGAAATACTGAAACCCTCCTCCAAACATCCTTTACATCTCTAAACAATCACATCGATAATTTTGTACAATTAATTCTGCAAGTTCTATTATAATTAGTTTTCATGTAGAAAGAAACTAACAAATAAGATTCAGCAATTGAACACATCATTGAAACGGGGACTCGGCAGGAAAATCTGTTTGATTAACCTGGTTGCCACACACTGTGGAGCCACTGTCTAATAAAATATAATTCTGTGCATTTGTATTTGACTATTGTAGCATTTTTTCCTTCCAGCCTAAAGTTGATCTTGGTCATCACTGTCTGCTAACATCAATGTGAAATAACCTATTGTACATGAACACTTATTTAGCTTGGTTATAACATCAGAGGGTCTGCTGGTAAGTAAATAAATTACATTAGGAATTGATTGCATTCTTTATTAGCAAAATGTTCATTAATCCAGGTTGTACAGTCAAAGTTGTACTGTAATCTGTTATGAAACACTGTTCATCATAGTAACTAGTTTGTTTTGGCCAAATGGTCTGTTTTTGTAATCATCCATTTCACATTTCATGGATGCTATGTACATTAAATGACAGAATAATAAAATACATTAGGCTATTGTGCACATTGTATCATCAATCATAAGAAAAAAATAAGAAACAATAAATATTGTATTTACAGTAAAAAGGTCAGGGCCGGAGGTAAGGTTAATTGTCTAGTTTTGATTTGCAGCATCTGTAAGTGGCTTTTATCGTGTGTATTAATAATATATGCATTTCTATTTTATTTAATGTATAAAAATGATTGATTAGTCAATAGTTTAAAAACAAATATCGTGTGGATATAGGTTTTATATAGGGCATATTATGTGAGGAACAAACAACAGAAAGCAGAGATTACTCACTTTTACCAGACATGGCAACCGCTGCCAAGAATGGAGAATTATGATTGGCTAGTGGGAAAGGCCGCACTCCATTGGCTCTCTGCTGATCACGTGATTATTGGCCGTTTGATTCCAGGCATGCATTCGTGTGCGCGTGATACAGATTCGTGTGCGTGAGATGACGAAAGCATTCGTGATGAAGTAACCAACAAAACCACTCGTAAATCAGTAAGAAAATATTCGTATTTTGTCTTGTTTTTTTGTTTTGGCATTATAATCACTGTAGCTTCCCCAAAAACATTCATACTTTTTTTTTTTTTACGGATATTTTTTTCCAATTAATTTGTTTACGTATAGTTTTTTTGGTAAAAATGTTTACGAGTAAAAAAAAGGCAAAGTACGAATACGAATTTGATTTGGCCTAATAATAACCCCATACTACTCACATTATGCTGCCGAGTTTAACGTGCGGTACTTCCAAAGTGTGCATGTTGTTTTCAAGTCACAGATGCATGGTGTTGGATAAAATCTTGTGTTTAATCCATGTGGGTTCTTTAGTTAGACAAGCGTTTTGGTCATCATTACAACTTGTCATGCTTGGCGAGATGCCGTCAGTAAACATGCGTCATGGCAGCTGGGTTACAATGGATACGGACACCCTCTAAAACCGGCGGAAAATAAGATCCACTCATAATGATTAGTCAACACTAGTTTTATTTCTTAAGTCTACTTACAGGAAGTATGTGCAGTCCGTGCAGTACAGGACACCAGAGTTGGTAAACTGATGCTATTAAAAAAGAGAAAGGGTACAGGAGGTAGTGTGCAAGAGCGCTTCATTTTGTCTGATCTGCGACGCAACATTTATTTTCACCACACATGCACACTTGCGCACCAGTTATGTTAACCCCTGCATATTATCACTACAGATATGCTCTAAACGTGTGAAAAACATTTTTATTTCACTACGTCTTTAATCTGTTTGTCATCTCTGATTTTACATGTAATCTTTACAGACTTGCTGGCCGTATCCTCAAACAGACACACTGTGAAGGTGTGGCTTCAGCTCTCAGCTCTAATCCTTCACATCTAACAGAACTGGACCTCAGTGGGACCAAACTGGACCATTCATCCATGGAGCTGATCTCTGCTGGAACAAAGTGTCCACATTGTAGACTGCAGGTCCTAAGGTCAGACTAATTTACCACCATTATTTGTATTAGTTTAGTTTTACTATTTATTATGTGATTATAACATGAATACTGTGGTGAGACTTTATTTGAATAGTGTGAATAAGGTTGACATCATGGTAACCCACACTGACTAAAATAATGATAAGGTAAGATAAGATGTTAGCAGGGGCTGCAAGACAGGCTGGATTCCTCATGCACGTGCGCAGTCCTGTTGTTTTAATGGGTTTCTACCGTTATTCTTTTTATCTAAATGTAAAACAAGTGCAAAACCAGGTGCTGCTTTTCTAGACTGACTGTTCATTTTGCCATATGTTGGGAGTTAACTCTATCAACGCTTTGAACGTTCCCGTTCGCCCCATTTTTGACGGCGGCGGAACGCCAATTGTACGTTCTTTGGCTCGTTCTTTTGTACCTTGGTTTGATGTCTGTAACCTGATGAGGGGTCGCGCGGGTGTGTACCGTTGAAACAGCTCCCGTAAAAGTACTCTCAAAATCCCACTGGACGTTAGCATCAATGGAGTAACAAAACATTCCATGTGATTTCCTCTGGATCTATTGCTCTGTAGCGACTGAGCAGCCTTGAGCAGCCTTGACAAACGAGAGCCTATCTGAGACCATTTTCACATTAATTCTTGCATGAGGCTGCCCCCTACTGCTGGTAGAGCCACGGTACACCTCTTTAAGGAGAAAATTAAAACAAAAATGAATACATCTTTGTCTATATCATCGCAAAGGTAAGGTGCTTTTGCTGGCACAAAACCCAATAATAAATAACAACATCTGGCAGGGAAAAAGTTAATAACTGCTTCTCTGCTGACGCACGAGCCATGAGGACTTATTTTGTGAGCTTGTAGATCTGCCATTTCCACTATTTGTACCAGGCCTATTTGTATTCAAATGTTTAAAAAAAAATATTCAAATATTTTTAAATTTTTGCAAGATATATATGTTTTTTTTAAATAGCAGATCTACAAGCTCACCCTGAATTTGATGTGTATTAGAGCTGGGATACCTGACCAAAAACCCGTGGGACTGATCGGTACCCGTGGGTTTGGGCTCGGGACCAGGCCCGGTTGAAGGACATCTGAAGCCCTGGGCAATGTACCTATGATGCCTCTGAAAGGCTAAATAACAACACAGAGAGACTATACTGTTGAGAAATGAAATAATCAAAACTTTACTTCACAGCTACAGTAAGTGTCTAAATGTGGAGGATTAAGAAAGTCTGACAAGTGAACATTATAAATCTCGTCTGTCTTCTCACGCAACGCCTTTCTTCTCCCTCTCTCTCGGTTATTGACTGATGATTGCTACAATGAAAAAACAAAACAAAAAACAAAAGAATCAGTGCCTACTAACTGGCTACAGTTCTATTTACAGTATTAAAACAAGCAAGCAAACCAATGACTACCTCTCTCTGCTCCATTCAGCACCGGGGACAGCGCCCAGCCACACACACACACACACACACACACACACACACACACACACACACACACACACAGACACACACACACACACACACACACACACACACACACACACAAACACACACACACACACACACACACACACACACACACACACACAGGGCTGTGCCGGACAAATGCGGGGCCCTGTGCGAAGTCCTGTGCGAGGCCCCCCCCAACCCCCCCCCCCCCCCCCCCCGCAGCACGGGTGTGATTGTTTGCGTGTATGTGTGCGCACACGATTTTCAGTGGCTGTGCATCTATAAATGCAATGGAATTATGCAGCTACTCTACCTCTAAAACTGTAAGACAGTAGCATGTTTATTCTGCTGCTTTTATTGTCCACAACGGATAAAGTCATTATGAGGACACACACACACACACAGACACACCACCGCTCACTTTAAACTTGGTTTGATTTTTTCCCCCTTCTCCATCAGCATACAGTATCAGGTACTGTAGCTACAATTTCGACAGTCCAGTAACTACAAGCCCTGGCTTCTCTATCCCACAAAAACATCAATCAATCATGTAGCCACATGTATCACAGTCAAGCTCAAATGATAAATAACAATAGTGTAGCATATGCCCAAAGATGGTGTATGAAACAACAGAGACGTCCATACATTAGCATAATGAATTAATAGTGTGGTCTCAGTTGTTATATGAGATACATAAAGGTTTCCTGTGCAAATAAGCCGAAAAGCTTACTCGGATCTCCTTTTAGTTGTCCTTGTACCATTGAACTGTACTGTCATGAACCTTTTCCTATGCAAACCTCTAAAGTCTTCAATCAATCAATCAACCAACCAATCAATCAGGGATAGATAGCACCTTACCTCTGGGGCTGCACGGAGGCACTCCAACACAATAGTGCACCAGTTATTTAACCACTAATGTTTCTTCAAAACCCTTAAGTGTATCCAGTCATTACAGACAGCAACGTTAGCTTAACTTAGCTTAGCTCATTTGAATATCTTTTGTTTACAGTTGATCCTCTGGTGCCCCCCTGGTGCCCCCACATCAAGCCCTATTATAAATCCGGCCCTGGCTATCAATCAGACACTGACAAGATCGTCAGATGAGTTAGATGAGGGGATTCCTCATAACTTTGTAGAACATTACCCTGGCCTTACCTCGCGCAGATATGATGCTCTCTCTCTCTCTCTCTCTCTCTCTCTCTCTCTCTCTCTCTCTCTCTCTCTCTCTCTCTCTCTCTCTCAACTCTCTCATAAGTAACGGAAGGGAAGGGAACGCTGAATCGAGTTGATCCCGGTCATAGAGTTAGATCCCGGTACGTGTCTCAAGACTAGATACATTAAATCCCATAGCCCGAAGGGACAGTCAGCGTTTCACTGGTTGTTGCTGGTTGTCAGGGAGATATCACAGCCAATCGGTTGACAGGCTCTGTCTCCGTCCTTCAGATTGCGGTGTTTGTGTGAAGATTTAATATGAAAACAAAACTAAATCAATTAACCAAGCCTAGCGCGGGGCCCTTGCAGGGGCGGGGCCCTGAGCGACCGCACCGTTCGCTCTACCTTTGGCTCGGCCCTGCACACACACACACACACACACATCCTATGCATGATGAAATAACAGTTTTACTCACCCCCTTAGAAGTGGACCTTTCTTGCCGTGGCTGCAGCAAAGTCTTCTATAATTCTGAAGTATTCCAAATCGCGAGCTATTTCTTGCTCAATAGCTATTTCTGCTAGTCCAGTGAGACGGTCTTGAGACATGCTTGGCCTCTCATAAATGTAACAACAACATGCCAAATGGAGATTTAGGCTTGTTTTGGTGATAGCTGTTGACAATTAGTCTTCTTATCTTAAGGCACATATCCTGCGCATCGATGTCCCCCATTTCCCTCAGCAAAACGTTTACACCTCTCAGGCAGTGTGCCGTCTTCAATCGCTGTCCACATGTCCGCGGTGCTGAAGAGGAATCCATATAAATCATTGAAACTATCTAGCTCTGAAAATCGCTCTCTGATGCTGGAGAGAGCATTGTCAATCAGGGGGAGAAATATATCAAGCTCGGCGATAGGGCCTTTCTGTGTGGAGTTTGCATGTTCTCCCCGTGTCTCCTAGGGTTGATACCCTCACAAAAACATGAAGTAATCCTGGTCTCAATAATGCCTCCCCCTGGCCAGCCGGGGCGCTTGATGGAGGGGAAAGGAACTGGTTGCAATAACGTGTTCCTTTCACGCGCTACGTCCATCCCGGGGAAATCCCCCCTGTCAGGTGAAAAGAAACAACTTGGCCTACTCATGCATTGAAGGAAGCATGAGGTCAGTCCGTTGTCTCCCCAGGCGCGGCAGAGGGAGAGCAGAGCCCAGGATTACATAGACAATTGGCACTGGGTGAAAATGGGTTGCAAAATCGTGGGATAAAAATTATATATAAAAAAAAAAAGAAATATATCAAGCTTGTAGTTTTCTTCAGGTGTAATTGGTGGGCGATCATCTTTACCCTCATAATCAAATAGAGCTGTTTTTTTTTTTTTTTTTTTTTTTCTGTTCTGGGAATCGAGTGGTTTTTCCACTGTGGCCTTTTCAGCAATCGCTCGTGCGTCTGTGCGCGCATCCATGAACCTGTTCTCTCTGAAGTCCTTGAGAAATAGTATGACAGCATGGATTTCGTTTAGAAGGGCTTCCCATGCTGACTGTGGGACTCTGTAGTTGTTTGCTCACTTTATGTATTTGAAACAAAATGTCATGACACCACAACGGTCATGATAAATGGCCCCGTTATTATTTATTTTGATAGGCTTTTGGCCACTGTTGCCGTTACACCATCTTTGTGCTGGAGTGCATAGTCTTCCAGCGCTCCCAGTGCTATGTGAACATCTTCTAGGTGGTAACGCAACACCTTTACGCTCTCTATATGTGATTCCCAGTGGGTATCTGAGAGGGCTTTTACAGTCAGCCCAGAATCATTTTTGCACTCCCTGATTCTTGGCTTTCATGTTACTCCTGTTATCATAACTTTGGCCCCTGCAGTCACTCACTGATGTCGAGACCCAGTTTTTCCCAGTGAACTCACATGGAATAAATACAGTGAAATGTTCAGCAATAGAAACAACAGCAGGCTTTTCTTCTGTTTTTGGGACACAATTCAAAATGCACAAAATGACTGGCATCCGTTCAATATGGCTGGTGTCGGGTGAATAATATTTAGCGTTGTGCACCTTTTCACAGATGGACTGGAGAACCATCGCTCCTATCCTCACAATCAGCTCATTCTGTATGTGCTTGCTGAGGTAATGAGTGGTTATGTCACGTCTCTCGATTCTTCGCAAGTGCTCGCTCATTACTGGGTCGTGTTTAGCCATCAGCTCCACCTGTCCTAAAGAATGACCATTGGAGTGCTTGTACAGTTTGTCTGATGTCCCACGAAAGGCCATGTTGCGTTCAGCTAAATGGCAGATGATGGAGATAATTCTGCACAGCACTTCTCTCCAATATATATATTTTTTCTCTTTGATCCATGTGTTGCCAGTCCACAGTCTTCATAGTAGCCATGCCATGAGCGTGTGCCACAGGTGTGTGCTTTTGATTGCTCGTGAGCTTTTAGAATATCCTGACATGTTTCCATCCATCATATCCCTCATTTGACAGACTGATTCCACGTTTCCCGAAGAGCAAGCAACAAACCAGAAAACCCTATCCTCAGATTTATAGTCAATGGTGTCTGACTATACCTTCTTCATTATAGTCAATGGTGTCTGACTATACCTTCTTCATTTCAATAGTGTCTGACTTAACCTTCTTCATTATAGTCAATGGCGTCTGCCTGGCCACTAGGCTGACTATACCTTCTTCATTAAATACCTTGTCCCTAGTAAGGAAGTGAACTGGGGATTGTTGTGTTGCCAGATCTTTTCAAAGAAACAAGCAGCCAGGTCTATGAAAATAAGCCCAAAAGAAGCAACTAGGCTCAGTGACTACTTTACATTGGCTATTTGAAAATAGCAGATCAGTAAGCTCACAATGTGTGACATCAAAACGCGTTGTGAGCTTGTAGATATGCTATTTTCAAAAATCTTGGGTAAAAAAGTATCAATAGTTACTGAATTATAGAAATACTCTGTTACAAGTAAAAGTCTGGAATTCAAAATTTACTTGAGTAAGGGAACGAAAGTATTGGCATCAAAATGTACTTAAAGTACCATAAGTAAAAGTACAAAGTGTTTGAACATAGCAGATCTACAAGCTCACAACGTGTTGCGATGTGTTGTGAGCAATTACCCAAGGTATAAAATAAGGCTAAAGTGGTTTACAATATATGTTTTATAATATTATAATGTATATCTGCAAAGTAACAAGTAACTAAAGTGTTCAAATAAATGCAGTGGAGTAAAAGTACAGTATTTGGATCCAAGATGTAGTGGAGTAGAAGTAAAAATATTAGAAATTCTGGCCTGTCTCGGGAAAATGTGATAACTACCTCCACCAGAACATGGGCTAATGCAATTCATGCAGCAGTGAAGAACATCTGTTATACTTTGTTTATATGTGTGTGTGTGTGTGTGTGTGTGTGTGTGTGTGTGTGTGTGTGTGTATTCCTGCTGCTCACTGTGTGCGCTACTGTGTTGTTTGGGCTGAAACGGTGCTCTCTTTTCACAATAAAATGTCACCCGCCCGTGTTTAGTGCCGTACTGCCCATTCCCGTACCCGCAAACGTATAAAAGTATGTTTTCCACCTGTTTTTGCCTGTCAAACACGGACCCCCGCCGGGTATTCATGGGTACCCACTACCCGGCCCGTTGCAGGATAAGTCAAATAAGATGTTCACACATCATGTGTGCAAGTGGACATTATAGCCTAAAGGTGGTGCTAAAGTGGAGGTCATGAGGTCAGTGAAGCAGTAAGTTTAATCCTGTGGGGAGAATAAATGTGATCAACAAGTTTCATGACAAGCTGATCACTACTGTAGCCTACATTTAGAAATGTTGTGACAGTGAACTTTTTGACCTAATGGTGGTGCTAGAAGAAAGACTATTTGAACACTAAAATCAGTTGGGGTCATCCTCTGGGGAGCATGAAGGTTTACAGTCTTTATTTATATTATTCTTTTCAACATATGTTGTTGTTTATGATGTTTATGTAAGCTCTCAATGTGCGACATATTGTAAGCTTGTAGATCTGCTATTTTGGCTGAATGTTAAGTGTAGAATAGGGTCATAGGCCTTATGGTGGCACTCTACCTTAAACAATTTCTAACTAGATAGAAGATCTCTTGGTTGACTTAATTGACAGTGAATGTGGTCTAATCTGTTTGATTTTACATTTCATCTTTACAGACTTGCTGGCTGTGACCTCAACAAGACAGACTGTGAAGGTGTGGCTTCAGCTCTCAGCTCTAATCCTTCACATCTAACAGAACTGGAACTCAGTGGGACCAAACTGGACCATTCATCCATGGAGCTGATCTTTGCTGGACTAAAGAGTCCACATTGTAGACTGCAGGTCCTAAGGTCAGACTAATTTACCACCATTATTTGTATTAGTTTAGTTTGACTATTTATTATGTGATTACATGAATACTGTGGTGAGA
Organism: Nannobrachium achirus; assembly: GCF_963921795.1. Lineage (NCBI taxonomy): Eukaryota > Metazoa > Chordata > Actinopteri > Myctophiformes > Myctophidae > Nannobrachium > Nannobrachium achirus. Next base: position 58,119,660 of record NC_137821.1, on the reverse strand, counting down.
CTTTATTTGACGAGTGTGAATAAGGTTGACATCACGGTAACCCACACTGACTAAAATAATGATAAAGTACAGTGACTACAGTATGTGATTCATCATGGCTGCTAGGGAACGATCACATCCACTTACTTAGTCTAAAAGGAACACCTTTGGGGTCCAATTCATCAACATATAAAGTAGCATCAAAAACATTCGGTAGCACTTTATAATAAGGTGCCATTAATAAACACTTATTAACAGTTAATAAGTGTCTTATTAACTTGTTATTAACTCTAATAAGAACGTTATTAAACCTTAATAAACACATAATAAACTATATAATATGAATCTTATAAACGTTAATAAACTACTTATAAGATAGTTATAAACCTTAATATATACTTACTACAGCTTAATAAAAGATTAATAAGAACGTTTTAACAACTTAATTAAACATTTATACGATGCTTAATTATACATTAATAAATAATGTATAAGTCATCTATAAACCTTATTATATGTTTATACATGTTAATAAATGAATAATAAGAAAGTCAAATAACCTTAATTAACACTTAACAAACTACATGAAAAGGTACCTTACTAACGGTTAATTAACAACTTATAATTAACCAATAAACCCTATTATATTTTAATACAGGTTAATAAACCATCTTAATTACTACCAATATTGTATCAACTATTCATAAGATACTTAATTAACAATTAATAATCTACTAATAAGATACTTGTTATATCATAATAAATATTTATAAATGCATTATGAATACTATATAACAATATATACATTGTTAATTAGATACTTAATTAACAACTGTTGTAAGTGGAATAATATCGTATAAACAATAACAAGTCCTAAATAGATTTCTTATTAACATTGAGACAGTGCATTATTAACAAAAATACATTCTTTATTGAGCATTCATTAACACGTTAATTAGGCATTTTGTGGGTACCTGTTGTAAAGTGGGAACATGTCTTATAAACATCAACAAATCCTTAATAAAGTGTGTTATTAATGTTGAAACTGTTTTATTTACTTCAACAAATCGTTAATTAGGCATCTATTAACAATTACATTTTGTGGGTACCTGTTAAGTGGGAACACGTCGGTCTTATTAACATCAACAAATCCTTAATAACATGTCTTATTAACATTGAATGTGTCTTATTAACATCAAATAATCCTTAATTAGTCATTCAATAACATGTTAATTAGGCATTTTGTGGGTACCTGTTGTAAAGTGGGAACATGTCTTATTAACATTGAACGTGTATTATTAACATCAACAAATCGTTAATTAGTCATTCAATAACATGTTAATTAGGCATTTTGTGGGTACCTGTTGTAAAGTGGGAACATGTCTTATGAACATCAACACATCCTTAATAAAGTGTCTTATTAACATTGAACGTGTATTATTAACATCAATAAATCGTTAATTAGGAATTCATTAACACGTTAAATAGGCATTTTGTGGGTACCTGTTGTAAAGTGGGAACATGTCTTATTAACATCAACAAATCCCTAATAAAGTGTCTTATTGACATTGAAAGTGTATTATTAACATCAACAAATCGTTAATTAGGCATTCATTAACACCTTAAATAGGCATTTTCAGCTACATGTTGCAAAGTGGGAACATGTCGGTAAAACATTTATCTTTCTTTTCACTTTAGGTAAATAAAAGGAGGTAATTCATTCTTAAATGAAGGCTGTGCACAAACAGAAGTAGTAATGTTTTGGGGCTAGCGATTCCTTTGCAGCTTATGTAATGTCATTCCAGTTTATGTACAACTTCTTCCTCCTCCTGCCATCGCTTGAAGACGAAGAGCTTGAGGAATTTGAGGCAAAGGTGGTCGAGTAGCTGGACTTTGATGGTGACTTGACAGAGGTTGGAGACTCATTTCTTGATGCTGTAAAAACAAAATGCAAAATGTACGTAAATAGGAGGTTAGGCATGTTAGACATGTTTTGTTCATAAAGTGGTTACAGTGCACTTATTGTAAATAATAATAACAATACATAAATAAATAAAAAGGAGCAGCGCTCTTCCGAGCACAGGTCTCCAATGTGATAGGCAAATGTGAAAAGGGTGCCATGTCATCGGCGGCCTGTCATGATTTGAGGTATTTTGTTCCAAAGATGTGTTTTGCTCAAATTGAGCTGCTGGTGGAGCTATAACAGGCCAATGTGAAAAGGGTGGCATTTGTTCCTTGACCTTTTGGGAATGTACGTGAATGTACGAGGCTTTTTTTTTCTTTCAAAACAGACCAATCCTGCAAACTTTAGAAGCCAATCTAAGCCAACTAGGATGGAATATGAATTATCAGAAAGATCATTCTTGATCACTAGCCTATAGCGATACTCGGTACTGATTCCCGTGATTTCTGGAACAAATCTGAAGGAGTAATTAAAAAAAATGTGTTTTACAAAAGTCAGCATCCTGGTGGCACTTTAAAAAGATGTGAAAAATGAAGGGCAAAGGTTTTTTTTGGGCTCTTGGGAGTGCGCATACAAAGTTTCCACTGATCGGTGGAGTTATTTGTAAAAACAGAAATCGGCCTGTTATAGCGCCACCATGAGGCTGATTTCAACATTTTTACAGGCATTTCTTCCTCTGCCTAATGGGAATGTGCGTGCAAAATGTCACTTAGATCGCACCCTGTGTTCAAGATTTGAGGCATTTCGTTCAAAAGGGAGCACACTTGCAAAAGCCAGGATGTCAGGATGGAATTTGAAAAATCGGGAAGACATGTTTCGTTTAAGGACTATAGAGATACCGTGTACCGATTTGTGTGATTTTTGGACAAAATTGTTAGAAGTACTGTCCAAAAATGTGTTTTTGGACATCCACTGTAAACAATGGAGCGATGGTCCCAAAATGAGTTCTGTTCAACCAATGAGTTCTTTAATCAATCCAGTTTCATTAGCCCCCCTATTTAATCCTTTTGGGGATGTTGAAGTTATCATCTGCCCATTTGTCAATTTTGTCAAAAGAAATTGGTTGAATAGAACTCATATTTTGGGACCATCGCTCCATTGTTTACAATGGTTTGTAATGCAGGCTGCCACCATGTGTGGTCATGTGATCCAAGATGGCCGCAATGTGAGCTAGAAGAAGTGCTCTTCCGAGCACAGGTCTCCACCAGGCCACGCGTCCTGGTGGTGCTATAATAGGCCAATGTAAAAAGGGTGGCATGTGTTCTTCACCAATCTTAGACCTTTCATGGCGCCACCATGAGGCTTATTTGAACATTTTGTAGTGTAATTTCTTCCTTGGCCCTTTGCGAATGTGCATGCGCAATTTCATTACAATTGCACGCTGTGTTTGATTTAAGGCATTTTGTTCGAAACGGGTCAATCCTGCAAAGTTTGAAGGCCAATCTTAGCCAATCAGGATGGAATATTTAATATGGGACAGATCCGTCTTGATCATATGACTGGAGATACTGTGTACTGATTTGTGTTAATTTTGGGGTAAAATCTGAAGGAGTAATATCCAAAAATGTGTCTTACATAAGTAGGCCTCCTGGTGGCGCTATAAAAGGCTGATGTGAAAAATGCAAGGAAAGGGTTTTTCCTTGGCCTATCGGGAGGGCGCTTACAAAGTTTGAAACTGATCGGTGGAGTTAACCACGAATTGGCCTGTTATAGCGCCACCATGAGGCTGATTTCAAACATTTGAAGTGGCATTTCTTCCTCGGCCTAGTGGGAACGTGTGTGTGCGATTTCATGTTAATTGCACTCTGCGTTTGTGATTTGAGGCATTTTGTCCAAAATGGACCAATCTTACAAACTTTGAAAGCCAATATCAGCCAATCAGGATGGAATATGGAAAATCAGACAGATCTGTGTCGATCACATGACTGTAGAGATACTGTCTACCGATTTGCGTGATTTTTGGAAAAAATCTGTAGGAGTAGTGTACAGAAATGTTTTTTGCAAACATCGGCCTCTTGGTGGCGCTAGAACAGGGCTATTTGAAAAATGTGGGGCAGAGGTTCTGAATTGGCATCCAGGGAGTGTGTGTGTGTGCTCATTTGGCAGCGACCGGGCCAACGGCGCCGGATATTAGCTGGTAACAAACTCAGAGGACGGACGCACGCACAGACGGACGGACGGACGGACAGGGGCGAAAACGTACTCTCCCCCTGCCTTCGGCTGGTGGAGACAATAAGGTCTATAACAAGCCCATGCAAAACATTGGGGCAGAGGTTCTGCTCTGGCACCCAGGGAATGTGCATGCTCAGTTTAGGCCTGGCAGAGACAAAGGGTTTGCAGAAATCTGCCTCCTGGTGCCACTATAACAGCAGAAGTTCACAGCATTTTTTCTTCACCTTAATTTTTCATCGTCCTGCTGGATGGAAGTGCAGCAGGACCATTTCAGTAGTACATTTTGAAAATGAATATTAATAATGATCATTTATCCAGCAACAATTTCATGGACCCACTGCAGTACCTCCGGACCCCCTGCTGAGGACAGGGGTGTCGCACCAAATTCTGGGCCCTGGGTACAAGGATTCGGGCGGCTGCTAGCTGTGACTTAATAGACAAAGCCCTTATGCTCCCCCCACCTTTTTCTACCTTTGTATTTGATGTTATGCTTTTTCGGAAATTATCCTAGATAAAGTACTATGTTCTATCCGTCTGTCTTTCAATGTTATATGAGATACTTAAAGTGTGGTTCCTGTGGAAATAAGCCTCGGCTTTCTAGGATCTCCTTTTAGTTGACCTTGTACCAGTGATTTGTAAAACTCAAAATGTACAAAATCAAGTATTCAAAATCACAATCGGTCACTTTACAAATGTTTTGAACTTAGAAATAACCCATAAATGTCCTATGGTCTTAAAAGTCCAATCCTAGTACCACTGTGTGTGGCAGTAAGTTGTGAGTATTTGTTAAGTTCACTAATTGTCCATCCAGGTAAGGGTTAAGACTGTCAACCATGAATTACAATTCTGTTCCGAAGAATGTTGACAGCCCTAGTAGGAATCCAGAGTGATCCAGTCCAAGTAAAAGACCTGACCTGTTTATAAAACAGGGTCATTATAATCAAATTAGGATCACACTCTTTAAAAGTTTAGAAAATAAAAATAAAACGTTGTCTTCTTCTTAATTCAACTACTGAAAGTGTGTTTACAATTATCAGAGTACATAATCAAAACAAAACTATTACTGTCAAAGTTAGTCAGTGGCTGCTACTGCAGTCACAAGCACAGTACAGTACAGTTCAACTCACCAAGTCAGACTTCAAACTAATCACAGAATCATCACAGGGTTCCAGGGATCACCAGGTTTCAAAAAGAATCAAAATACAGCTCTTCTGATCAACCAAACATATCTGTTCACATTCATCAAACTTGTTCTTTCTTAACTCAATCTGTAATCTGTTTGTTTCACATGCTTCTCTCTGCTTCCTTCTCCTGGCTGTTCTCTCCAGAACATTCTGTGCTCTGCTGCATGCAATTAGCTGAATCACATCACCTGGGCTGGTGGTGTCTTCAAAGAGCAGTCAATTAATTGAGAGACCTCATTGGCCAATTGGTTCATTGGTTGTTCAGAGCACCTCACAGGGATCTTAAAGGAACTACAAGTAGATGAATGTGAATCAGAATGAAAATAAAACCCATAGTATCTTTACTCTGTACAGTAGTAAAATAGTTTGACAAATCCTATTTAGTGCTCTTTTTTTTAGAGGTTTGTTCACTTTATTTTAACCTGGTTTATGAATCAAGTGCATTCATATTTAGATAATTACTTGATTCAGTTGTCTATTTTGACCTGGGTTACAAATAGCAGATGTACAAGCTCGCAGCGTGGCACTCGGTGCCACGCTGCAAGCTTGTAGATCTGTTTTCTTTTAAAAGTCATGAAATGTGTGGAAATCTTTGAATATGGATATTTTTTAAGGTAACATTTTTAGATCAAATTTTGCTTCTGGGGGGTCCCTGGAACTAAATATTTTGAGATGGGGTCCGTGGCCATATACATATCATTTTGGGGGTTCTTCACATGGAAACGTTTGAGCACCACACATAGAAACATGTGTTTTTCAAAAACTTATGTTTGAAATTTGAAATATTTAAAGACCCCATGAAAAATGTTCACGATTAAAAAAAAAAAAAAAAACAGATCTACAAGCTCGCACGTGAGCTTGTACATCTGCTATTTGTAACCCAGGTCAAAATAGACAACTGAATCAAGTAATTATCTAAATATGAATGCACTTGATTCATAAACCAGGTTAAAATAAAGTGAACAAACCTCTAAAAAAAGAGCTTAAGAGAAGAACACTAAATAGGATTTGTCAAACTATTTTACTACTGTACAGAGTAAAGATACTATGGGTTTTATTTTCATTCTGATTCACATTCATCTACTTGTAGTGTACTGTTCCTTTAAGAGCCCTGTGAGGTGCTCTGAACAACCAATGAACCAATTGGCCAATGAGGTCTCTCAATTAATTGACTGCTCTTTGAAGACACCACCAGCCCAGGTGATGTGATTCAGCTAATTGCATGCAGCAGAGCACAGAATGTTCTGGAGAGAACATGAGAAGGAAGCAGAGAGAAGCATGTGAAACAAACAGATTACAGATTGAGTTAAGAAGAGAAGCATGTGAAACAAACAGATTACAGATTGAGTTAAGAAAGAACAAGTTTGATGAATGTGAACAGATATGTTTGGTTGATCAGAAGAGCTGTATTTTGATTCTTTTTGAAACCTGGTGATCCCTGGAACCCTGTGATGATTCTGTGATTAGTTTGAAGTCTGACTTGGTGAGTTGAACTGTACTGTGCTTGTAGCCTCGGAAACCCAGACTTTTATTTTGGCTTGTGACTGCAGTAGCAGCCACTGACTAACTTTGACAGTAATAGTTTTGTTTTGATTATGTACTCTGATAATTGTAAACACACGTTCAGTAGTTGAATTAAGAAGAAGACAACGTTTTATTTTTATTTTCTAAACTTTTAAAGAGTGTGATCCTAATTTGATTATAATGACCTTGTTTAACAGGTCAGGTCTTTTACTTGGACTGGATTGAGTGATATTGGCATATCACTCTGGATTCCTACTAGGGCTGTCAACATTCTTTGGAACAGAATTGTAATTCATGGTTGACGGTCTTAACCCTTACCTGGATGGACAATTAGTGAACTTAACAAATACTCACAACTTACTGCCACACACAGTGGTACTAGGATTGGACTTTTAAAACCATAGGACATTTATGGGGTATTTCTAAGTTCAAGACATTTGTAAAGTGACCGATTGTGATTTTGAATAATTGATTTTGTACATTTTGAGTTTTACAAATCACTGGTACAAGGTCAACTAAAAGGAGATCCTAGAAAGCCGAGGCTTATTTCCACAGGAACCACACTTTAAGTATCTCATATAACATTGAAAGACAGACGGATAGAACATAGTACTTTATCTAGGATAATTTCAAAAGCTGAAAAAGCATAACATCAAATACAAAGGTAGAAAAAGGTGGGGGGAGCATAAGGGCTTAGTCTATTAAGTCACAGCTAGCAGCCGCCCGAATCCTTGTACCCAGGGCCCAGAATTTGGTGCAACACCCCTGTCTTTAGCAGGGGGTCCGGAGATACTGCAGTGGGTCCATGAAATTGTTGCTGGATAAATTATTATTATTAATATTCATTTTCAAAATGTACTACTGAAATGGTCCTGCTGCACTTCCATCCAGCAGGACGATGAAAAATTAAGGTGAAGAAGAAAAAATGCTGTGAACTTCTGCTGTTATAGTGCCACCAGGAGGCAGATTTCTGCAAACCCTTTGTCTCTGCCAGGCCTAAACTGAGCATGCACATTCCCTGGGTGCCAGAGCAGAACCTCTGCCCCAATGTTTTGCATGGGTTTGTTATAGACCTTATTGTCTCCACCAGCCGAAGGCAGGGGGAGAGTACGTTTTCGCCCCTGTCCGTCCGTCCGTCCGTCCGTCCGTCCGTCCGTCCGTGCGTGCGTGTGTCCGTCCTCTGAGTTTGTTACCAGCTAATCTCCGGCGCCGTTGGCCCGGTCGCTGCCAAATGAGCACACACACACTCCCTGGATGCCAATTCAGAACCTCTGCCCCACATTTTTCAAATAGCCCTGTTCTAGCGCCACCAAGAGGCCGATGTTTGCAAAACACATTTTTGTACACTACTCCTACAGATTTTTTCCAAAAATCACGCAAATCGGTAGACAGTATCTCTACAGTCATGTGATCGACACAGATCTGTCTGATTTTCCATATTCCATCCTGATTGGCTGATATTGGCTTTCAAAGTTTGTAAGATTGGTCCATTTTGGACAAAATGCCTCAAATCACAAACGCAGAGTGCAATTAACATGAAATCGCACACACACGTTCCCACTAGGCCGAGGAAGAAATGCCACTTCAAATGTTTGAAATCAGCCTCATGGTGGCGCTATAACAGGCCAATTTGTGGTTTTACCTATAACTCCACGATCAGTTTCAAACTTTGTAAGCGCACTCCCGATAGGCCAAGGAAAAACCCTTTCCTTACATTTTTCACATCAGCCTTTTATAGTGCCACCAGGAGGCCTACTTATGTAAGACACATTTTTGGATATTACTCCTTCAGATTTTACCCCAAAATTAACACAAATCAGTACACAGTATCTCCACAGTCATATGATCAAGACGGATCTGTCCCATATTAAATATTCCATCCTGATTGGCTAAGATTGGCCTCCAAACTTTGCAGGATTGACCCGTTTCGAACAAAATGCCTTAAATCAAACACAGCGTGCAATTGTAATGAAATTGCGCATGCACATTCGCTAAAGGCCAAGGAAGAAATTACACTACAAAATGTTCAAATAAGCCTCATGGTGGCGCCATGAAAGGTCTAAGATTGGTGAAGAACACATGCCACCCTTTTTACATTGGCCTATTATAGCACCACCAGGACGCGTGGCCTGGTGGAGACCTGTGCTCGGAAGAGCACTTCTTCTAGTTAACATTGCGGCCATTTTGGATCACATGACCACACATGGTGGCAGCCTGCATTACAAACCATTGTAAACATTGGAGCGATGGTCCCAAAATATGAGTTCTATTCAACCAATTTCTTTTGACAAAATTGACAAATGGGCAGATGATAACTTCAACATCCCCAAAAGGATTAAATAGGAGGGCTACTGAAACTGGATTGATTAAAGAACTCATTGGTTGACCAGAACTCATTTTGGGACCATCGCTCCATTGTTTACAGTGGATGTCCAAAAACACATTTTTGGACAGTACTTCTAACAATTTTGTCCAAAAATCACACAAATCGGTACACAGTATCTCTATACTGCCCTACAAAGGCAGAGTGCAGTAACTACGTTTTGGGACACAGCGACTTATTTGTGTCGCCCAAAGGTCAAATTAGCCTTCATGATATTGGGGGATGAACAATTACCTCAAGAACAGATGTACAATCAGTGTAATGTCACTTTTATATATTTATCTCATTTGGCTGATAAGCTGTAACACTTTTAAACCCATTTTTTGGTGAAATTCGAAAACGTAGTTACTGCACTCTGCCTTTGTAGGGCAGTATAGTCCTTAAACGAAACAGGTCTTTCCGATTTTTCAAATTCCATCCTGACTGGCTTTTGCAAGTGTGCTCCCTTTTGAACGAAATGCCTCAAATCTTGAACACAGGGTGCGATCTAAGTGACATTTTGCACGCACATTCCCATTAGGCAGAGGAAGAAATGCCTGTAAAAATGTTGAAATCAGCCTCATGGTGGCGCTATAACAGGCCGATTTCTGTTTTTACAAATAACTCCACCGATCAGTGGAAACTTTGTAGGCGCACTCCCAAGAGCCCCAAAAAAACCTTTGCCCTTCATTTTTCACATCTTTTTAAAGTGCCACCAGGATGCTGACTTTTGTAAAACAATTTTTTTTTAATTACTCCTTCAGATTTGTTCCAGAAATCACGGGAATCAGTACCGAGTATCGCTATAGGCTAGTGATCAAGAATGATCTTTCCGATAATTCATATTCCATCCTAGTTGGCTTAGATTGGCTTCTAAAGTTTGCAGGATTGGTCTGTTTTGAAAGGAAAAAAAAGCCTCGTACATTCACGTACATTCCCAAAAGGTCAAGGAACAAATGCCACCCTTTTCACATTGGCCTGTTATAGCTCCACCAGCAGGTCAATTTGAGCAAAACACATCTTTGGAACAAAATGCCTCAAATCATGACAGGCCGCCGATGACATGGCACCCTTTTCACATTTGCCTATCACATTGGAGACCTGTGCTCGGAAGAGCGCTGCTCCTATTTATTTATTTATTTATTTATTTATTTATGTATTGTTATTATTATTTACAATAAGTGCACTGTAGCCACTTTATGAACAAAACATAAAGTGGCATAAACATGCCTAACCTCCTATTTACGTACATTTTGCATTTTGTTTTTACAGCATCAAGAAATGAGTCTCCAACCTCTGTCAAGTCACCATCAAAGTCCAGCTACTCGACCACCTTTGCCTCAAATTCCTCAAGCTCTTCGTCTTCAATCGATGGCAGGAGGAGGAAGAAGTTGTACATAAACTGGAATGACATTACATAAGCTGCAAAGGAATCGCTAGCCCCAAAACATTACTACTTCTGTTTGTGCACAGCCTTCATTTAAGAATGAATTACCTCCTTTTATTTACCTAAAGTGAAAAGAAAGATAAATGTTTTACCGACATGTTCCCACTTTGCAACATGTAGCTGAAAATGCCTATTTAAGGTGTTAATGAATGCCTAATTAACGATTTGTTGATGTTAATAATACACTTTCAATGTCAATAAGACACTTTATTAGGGATTTGTTGATGTTAATAAGACATGTTCCCACTTTACAACAGGTACCCACAAAATGCCTATTTAACGTGTTAATGAATTCCTAATTAACGATTTATTGATGTTAATAATACACGTTCAATGTTAATAAGACACTTTATTAAGGATTTGTTGATGTTCATAAGACATGTTCCCACTTTACAACAGGTACCCACAAAATGCCTAATTAACATGTTATTGAATGACTAATTAAGGATTTGTTGATGTTAATAAGACACGTTCAATGTTAATAAGACATGTTATTAGGGATTTGTTGATGTCAATAAGACCGACGTGTTCCCACTTAACAGGTACCCACAAAATGTAATTGTTAATAGATGCCTAATTAACGATTTGTTGAAGTAAATAAAACAGTTTCAACATTAATAACACACTTTATTAAGGATTTGTTGATGTTTATAAGACATGTTCCCACTTTACAACAGGTACCCACAAAATGCCTAATTAACGTGTTAATGAATGCTCAATAAAGAATGTATTATTGTTAATAATGCACTGTCTCAATGTTAATAAGAAATCTATTTAGGACTTGTTATATTGTTTATACGATATTATTCCACTTACAACAGTTGTTAATTAAGTATCTAATTAACAATGTATATATTGTTATATAGTATTCATAATGCATTTACAAATATTTATTATGATATAACAAGTATCTTATTAGTAGATTATTAATTGTTAATTAAGTATCTTATGAATAGTTTATACAATATTGGTAGTAATTAAGATGGTTTATTAACCTGTATTAAAATATAATAGGGTTTATTGGTTAATTATAAGTTGTTAATTAACCGTTAGTAAGGTACCTTTTCATGTAGTTGTAAGTGTTAATTAAGGTTATTTGACTTTCTTATTATTCATTTATTAACATGTATAAACATATAATAAGGTTTATAGATGACTTATACATTATTTATTAATGTATAATTAAGCATCGTATAAATGTTTAATTAAGTTGTTAAAACGTTCTTATTAATCTTTTATTAAGCTGTAGTAAGTATATATTAAGGTTTATAACTATCTTATAAGTAGTTTATTAACGTTAATAAGTATCTTATTAACTGTTAATAAGTGTTTATTAATGGCACCTTATTATAAAGTGCTACCAAACAAGACATCACAAGTATAAAACACAATGTACAGAGTAGGAAATAAATGGTGGGGCGAAGTAAGGAATTTGGGGGGGGGGGGGTTTGCTCGCCTGTCTCAGGGAGAGGAACTACTAGTCTGACTGCAAGCGTCAGACTTTTCACACACTACGTTTCACTTCGTTTTGGGGAAAGAGTCTGATCCTTCGGACGGAGATTCTATTTCAGCAGGGGCGGGCTAAAGCCTATTGACATCACACTGATCTAAAAGGTCAAAGTTGTGAGGTACTCGTTGATGCCATGCAAACAATTATGAATCGAGCTTTATTACCCCGATCTCTATGGAAAAATAAATACAAATAAATGTTATGTTTTAGTCCTAGGTTTTATATTGTATATTCACTGAAATATTCACTGTATTGTAATTAACAGCAACAGCTTTAATTATATGCATAAGAAAGAACAGCAGTGTTAAACAAAATACTATATAGTGCTTTTTGTCCAAAGGGTGGCGATATATGAAATGTTGTGGGGTCACTTCATCAGTATTTAGGGTTCATTCTCCAGGGAGCATCAATGTGCTCCTTAAGTTTCATGATAATCCTCACATCAGAGTCCTGCACAGGTCCAATGTTGACAACCCGCGTCCGCCCCGCCTGTCATTAAACAGATCCATGGACCAACCCGCTACCCGCAATAGACCCTATTCACGGCCCGCCCACGCACGTGCACGCAGCAAATTTCTCAGTAACTTCCTGGTGCTAACGTCAGCTTTGAAGGGTAAAATAACACAGAAATTGCTGGACTTAAAGCCAACAAATCATTATTTCGAACGGTAAAGTAAATTATAACGCTTTGTGCCTTTTACTATCTTGTGTTCTGTATCATGCTAGCCGTATTTTATACTTCACTATTCGGAAATTGCATTAAATTTGCGATTTCTGTTTTAACTCTACGGGCTTTTAGTAGGGTTTTCCCCTTCAACCGTGACGTCAGCACCAGGAAGTTGCGTAACGTGAATTTGGTTAATTACATTAAGTCTAAACCAGATACGCCTCGCCCATCAAAAAAACTGAACCGTTGCCCGCCCGTTACCCCCGATTACATGCAGTTAAGTAAATAGCCTACAGCCGTGCATGCGTAGGCCTACTTCAAAACTGCATCGCAGTCGATCATCCCCGCCCGCCCAGTGTTTGCGACGCAATATATTTATTCACATTTTCACAATAAAATGTCACATTTTCGCAATAAAATGTCACCCACACACATTTAGTCCAGTACCGGCCATTCCTGTACCCGCAAACTTATAAAAGTATATTTTCTGCCCCTTTTTAACCTGTCAAACACGGGTCCCTGCACCACCTTTAGCATGAAGGTGGTGCTAGAGTAGAGGTCATGGGGTCAGTGAAAGGAGAAGGTTTAATCCTGTGGAGAGAATAAATGTAATCAACAAGTTTCATGACAATCTGACCGGTACATTTAGAAATGTTGTGACAGTGAACATTTTGACCTACATGTAATGGTGGTGCTTGAAGAAAGACTAATTTGAACACTACAATAATCTGAGCAGTCTTTATTAATATTATTCATTTTTTTATGATGTTTATGTAAGCTCCCAATGTGCGACATATTGTGAGCTTGTATATCTGCTATTTTGGCTTAATGTTCAGCCCAGAATAGGGCCATAGGCCATAATGGTGGTGCTCTACCTTACACCATTTCCAACTAGATACAAGATGTCTTAGTTGACTTCACTGGCAGTGAATGTGGTTTAATCGGTTTAATTTTACATTTAATCTTTACAGACTTGCTGGCTGTGATCTCAAAAAGACAGACTGTGACGGTGTGGCTTCAGCTCTCAGCTCTAATCCTTCACATCTAACAGAACTGGACCTCAGTGGGACCAAACTGGACCTTTCATCTGTGGAGCTGATCTTTGCTGGACTAAAGAGTCCACATTGTAGACTGCAGATCCTAAGGTCAGACTAATTTACCATCATTAGTATAGTTTTACTATTTATTATCTGATTATAACATTAATACAGTGGTGAGAGTTTATTTGAAGAGTGTGAATAAGGTTGACATCCCCACTGACTAGAATAATGATAAGGTACAGTGACTACAGTATGTGATCCATCATGGCTGCTAGGGAATGATCACATCCAGTTATGTAATCATTTGACTGTCAAACTGGTGTAAACACAGACTGGAAGGTTTGCTGGTTCCTAAGCCTACCAGCACCAGCAGTCTGATCAATTATGATCACTGGTGTGTTTTTAAGAGTTTCAGAGTAAAACAGTCCATTATTCTGAAATGTTGCTGATAAAACTGTCTCCTGTCTGTTTCCTATGAGTTAATTATATTCCAATGAGATAATTATAACAACACAGATATTTCACATGTATTTTGTAAAAGTAATGGAAAGCAAAACTGCTACACAATTCTGTGATTTGTTTCACTTCCTTCATTGGTATCATTATTATTTGTTCTTTTATGGACCTCAGTGGGACCAAACTGGACGATTCAACCATGGAGCTGATCTCTGCTGTTCTAAAGAGTCCAGGTTGTGGACTGCAGACCCTAAGGTAAGAATTTACCACCATTATTTGTATTAGTTATAGTTATAGTTATAACAACACAGATCTTCCACATTATTTAGTAAAAGTAATGTAAATAAAAACTGCTATATATGTGATGTAGTGAAATGTATTTTTTATTTGATAAAATAATTAATATTCAATTAATTTTCTTCATATAAATCATTAGTTGCGACTGTCAGTTCACAAGTTACTATGAAAAGCTCCACCGGCTGTCTGTCCATCACATCACATCACACTTTTGGCTCTACTCTTATCTCCGGCACCGTTGCCCCTATCCTTTAGCCTGCTTCCAGACCATTTACCCCGCCCACTCTCAGAGTGGACTCTTTCTCTGGTCTGGAGCTGAGTACATGAATCTGCATTTATTTTCGGCTCCTCCAATGGGGGTGGGGGTGGGTGTGGGTCTAACGAATATCCAATCCGCGCAGCAGTTGAAACGATTCAAACGAAGTTCACACACTGGCAGGCTGAGTAAGGCACACACACACACGCGCGCGCTGATTTCACCAAGCTGTTAATGTTGATTACATGTTTCTGGTCGCAGTTCTGTGTGGAAGCAGTCACTGGCACAGACAGAGACACACACAATCACACACACACTCCGCGACCGTGCGTCGCGTCCACCGTGGGTCTTGATCACCGTGCGTCGCAATCACTTACGCGCGCACGCTCGCAAAAAAGTCCCTCCACCGTAAATAGGGACAGTTTCAGACTAACTGCGTGAGCTGAGTCTGAGATCAGGCTACCTATCCTTGCCAAACTTTGCACACACACTCCTTGGCTCCCAAACCACATCCTCCGCCCCTGATTTCTCAAATGCCCCTCTTCTAGCGCCAACCTTAAGGTTGCGTTTTGCAGACACCGTGGCTGCGTCCGAAATCCACCCTATTCCCTATTTTAGTGTACTAAAGGGGCGTTCCACCATTTTGAAGTAGTGTCCGAATGTATAGTGAGCTTTTTTATACCCTAATATAGTGGACTCAAATATACCACAATGCGTCTGGATTTGTAGGGTGCATTCGATGGTCACTATTCAAGCCCTACCGCCCCACAATGCACTGCGCTGCGGCCGCTACCTCGCGCTTTGAGCACGCGCATGCAGTGTGCACGCAAACACGCACACTGCAGACTCTTTTCTGGGCAGGAGGCAACGGTGCTGCGTAGGCGTAGCCATCTGTTGCTGAGCAAACGCAAATGAGCCGCCTGTAGCAGAACCACCGGCTAAAGAAAACAACGCATACCAATGTCCACTCAGCGGTTGAAGAATTATTCATGAGCGTGTTTCGGCCGGTACTTTAATTCACCAATCAAGTTTGCAGCTGTCATCACCTTTAAGAGCGTCAGAACTGGCATAAACCTCTGCATAAGCCTTCTTGAACAGCTTTGAAGTGGATGAAGGGGCGACGGTGCTCTCATCTTTGCATAGACAAATGGACAGTCACAGACAGCAATGTAGGCTTATAATTCTCTCTAGAACCTTATTAAGTGTAGTCCGTGTTTTCTTTGCTTATTCACATATCAGTGTGTGTGTGTGTGTGTGTGTGTGTGTGTGTGTGTGTGTGTGTGTGTGTGTGTGTGTGTGTGTGTGTGTGTGTGTGTGTGTGCGAAATCGTTGTCTATTTCGCGTCTAAAATATCGAATAGGATGATAACTGCATTGTAAAATACAGAGTAATTCTGTAAAAAGAAAGCTTGTGTCATGACAAACTTCCTGGCTGTGGTCGTAAGGTAATTTGTTTTCCCCCCAGTTACTGTTGGTAAGGCATCCCCCTTGCACTGGTTGTTGTTGTCAACCTGTGTGTCGAGACCCCCAGAGAGAGAGAGTTCAACACCAAACGCACCCAAATGTTATACACAAATACAGATTATCACATACATAATCCCATTCCCCATACTTCTATTCACCTAACCTAATTTTGATGTTAAATTATTTTCATTCATCATAAATATAGGCTACTACTTTCATTTCAAAGTATGATGTGGGTCTATTGTTATTTCATTTTTACTGATCAACTATATTCACAATTATAGCAAAGCAATCCTTCTACACATTGTTTGTCTGTCTCAATAATATGCACTCCTCAATGGGCTGCTCTTTACATTATTATGCTCCTATATATTGTCATGCACGCACCAGTTACAGTTACTTTCCCCATAACCCACACTTATATGCTCCATATTTTGGAGCATATATATTCAAACAGGTAAGGTCTAGTGTTAAGATAAAGGAACATAAATATGCCTGATTTACAGTTGGCCAACTTATCTACCTCCGAATAAGTCTTGACTTTGATACAGTATTGATTTTGAAAAGAGGGTAAGAGTTGTTATAACTTAGTTTGTGCCTGGCTTACGTTGGTTTGCTATGTACGACAGGAAAAAGGCATTCTTTGATACAGTATTGAAGAGAGGGTAAGAATATTGTTTAAAAAAAGAACAGGATTTGACATTTAATAATTGATAAGTTTACATCTTTCCGTCATTTGCTATTTGCCACTGTATAGAGGATAAGAGAACATCTCAAAAATCTCAGGATTCCTTGTAAGTTTTTTTTGTCATTAGAGAGTTCTAATTTATTGAAAAGGGCATAAGAGAAAACAATATTGTTAAAAGAAAAGAAAATACTGGAATTGTAAGAATTGTGGATTTTTTGGTGGGGAATTTTTCTGGAAAATTTGTGTTGAAAAAATCGTGACATCGTGAATCGTGATTTGAATCGTATCGTGAGTTGAGGGATTTTTCTTTTCAGTGGTTGACTACTGAGGCCGTAGCGATTTCCTTTGTGTTCTAATAAAGTGTCCCATGTGTTTAATTTGGCCTTTTTAATGTGGAATATCTGTCATCTTGATACACTACCTATAATATACTTTAATATACTTCATCAGTGAATCAAAAGTGCTAGCATTGGAAATGTTACGTTTAAGTGGCCGAATGGTCCACATGTCATGGACGCATCCCTTATGGTTTTCAATACCCAGATAGGCCTACACTTGTCTCTCATGTATCATATTTAGGCTATTTATTTTGGGAAATTATCGCATTTTGCTTCTTCCAAACGGAGTCTTGCAAGTTATTTTTTGATTAATACTAACCTGGAGAATTCACTCTGTAGTTGAAAATGTCGGGATCTTTAAAGTCGGCGCTCATAAATGCATAGCAGGAAAGCCAGTGATGTCACTGAAAAGCGACAGGTTCTTTGTCTGCCGTCTCCCCTCTGCTCTGTTAACATTATGGGTAATCCATTCAAGTGGCATATTAAACGAGACACACATAATTTATTTAGAAAACTAGAATATGTTGTCAGAGTCAGTCCATACAACATATTTTTATATATCTTTATTTAAATCAATATAGTCTTCAGTTCATGTAGGATTATTTTAATATTAGGCTAACCACAGTTGAATTGCGATGACTTTCTATGGGTTGGCTTGCAGTACACCGCTCTCCCTTAGCCGAAGTGGGTCCGCTGTCTCAATTGTGGCGTGAATGTGTAGGCGCTGTGTGTCTCTATACAATATAGGTCATGACCTAATAGAAGGCTACAATGCAAGCGTTTCAGTGCTGATGTGCACTTTGGCACATTTAAAAGCAATGAATAGATGAAGAACTATGATTGTTTTTTTTCCCCCATCAGACTGTTCTGAGACTGAGACCAGCGCTACTGCATCAAAATAGATATAGTAAAATATCCAGCAGTCGCTCGTGGCAGCAAGAAACAATAAATAAATAACGGTTTAGAGAATAGAGAAAAGTCTCCGGCAATGGCCTGATTATTGCACACTAAGCATTTTGTTGGAGCTACAGCTCTGATCCCACAACGTTACTCCAGCAAGCATGAGAGTGAGACAGAGAGATTAATTGAACTAGGCTACTCACATTATGCTGCAGAGTTTAACGTGCGGTACGTCCAAAGTGTGCACGTTGTTTTCAAGTCACAGATGCATGGGGTTGGCTAAAACCATGTGTTTAATCCATGTGGGTTCTTTAGTTAGACATGCGTTTTCGTCATCATTACAACTTGTCATGCTTGGCGAGATGCCGTCAGTAAACATGCGTCATGGCAGCTGGGTTACAATACGGATATCCTCTAAAACCGGCAGATTTCAAAATAAGATCCACTCGTAAAGATTAAATAGTCAACACTAGTTTTATTTCTTAAGTCTACTTACAGGAAGTATGTGCAGTCCGTGCAGTGCAGGACACCAGAGAAACTGACACCATTAAAAAAGAGAAAGAGTACAGGAGGTGCGCAAGAGCGCTTCATTTCGTCTGATCTGCGATGCAACATTTATTTTGACCACGCATGCGCACTTGCGCACCAATTATGTTAACCCCTGCATATTATCACTACAGATATGCTCTAAAAGTGTGAAAAACATATTTTTATTTCACTACGTCTTTAACTTCAATTAAAGTGAATGTGGTTTAATCTGTTGGTCATTTCTGATTTTACATGTAATCTTTACAGACTTGCTGGCCGTATCCTCAAACAGACACACTCTGAAGGTGTGGCTTCAGCTCTCAGCTCTAATCCTTCACATCTAACAGAACTGGACCTCAGTGGGACCAAACTGGACCATTCATTCAAGGAGCTGATCTCTGCTGGACTAAAGTGTCCACATTGTAGACTGAAGACCCTAAGGTCAGACCATCATTATTTTGTATTACTTTTGTTTTACTATTTATTAAGGGATTATAAAAAGAATACTGTGGTGAGACTGTATTTGAAGAGAGTGAATAAGGTTGACATCCCCAATGACTAGAATAATGATAAGGTACAGTGACTACAGTATGTGATCCATCATGGCTGCTAGGGAATGATCACATCCAGTTATGTAATCATTTGACTGTCAAACTGGTGTAAACACAGACTGGAAGGTTTGCTGGTTCCTCAGCCCACCTGCACCAGCAGTCTGATCAATTATGATCACTGTTGTGTCTGTAAGAGTTTCAGAGTAAATCAGTCCATTACTCTGAAATGTTGCTGATAAAACTTTTCTATGAGTTATTTATTTCTTTATAATAACAACACAGATCTTCCACATGTATTTAGTAAAATGTATGAAAAGCAAAACTGCTACATATTTGATTTAGAAAAAAAATAATAATAATTTGATAAATTAATTATTTTTAATGTATTCGTGTAAATCATTAGTTTTAGTATTGTACATTTATTTATCCATCTGTCTTTCTGTCCAGTGTTGTAGTGCTACTTTTAGAAGTGGGGGACGCCTCATAATGCATGTGCACAAGCACACGCATCCACGTGCATGCCCAGTACCCAGTATGATGCTGACAAGATCGTCAAGTAGTCAAATGAGAGGATTCCTCTTACAACGTTGTACATGGACATGCTTTGTAGTTTTATAGTGTGCACAACATAGAGCTAAACAGCCTCACTCGAGTTTTAGAGTTAGATCCTATAGCCCAAAGGGACAGTGAGCAGAGTCTGCTCACTGCGTCATTGACAGCTATTAAAACAGGCGCTCTACTAGCTCATAATGTGTTGGGACGTGTTGTGAGGTTGTAGTAAAGCTGGGCGATATTAGGAAAACCGTCGATATGCGATAGCGTTGTTGAATACCTCGATATCGATATTACTCACAATATTAGTCAAAACAATTGCATTATATAATTTTTAATGTTTTTCTGCTTTAGGTCCACTGCCTGCCTAACCCAGATAATGAAAAGCATATCCATGCATGCACACAGTACACATAGAAAAAAGAAATGAAATGCCTTATTTCCGTTTTCCAACAATGGTTTTATTGAAATAAACACACCTGGTTACAAATGGACTGCTTTTTTGCACGTGCTACGTGCATGCATAGTGTGTCTATTAATTAATTTGACACATGACCTCGCATGTTGATACCTCAATATCGATATATTTTCGATATATTGCCCAGCCTTAGCTTGTAGATCTGCAAGTTTTTTTGAATAACTTTGACATTTTTTACAACATATTAAATATGTGGGACAATGGCAAAAAAAACTCAGTTGGAGTTCCACAGCCAATTATGTGGGGTCCAAAGGGTGGCGCTATACAGAAGTGTGTGGGGTCACTTCATCAGTAGGGTTCATTCTCCAGTGAGCAAGTGGACATTTTGGCCTAAAGGTGGCACTAGAGTAGAGGCCATGAGGTCAGTAAAAGCAGTAGGTTTAATCCTGTAGAGAGAATAAATGTGATCAACAAGTTTCATGACAATCTGACCAGTACATTTAGAAATGTTATGTTGTTGTTTATGAATTTTATGTAAGCTCTCAATGTGCGACATATTCTGAGCTTGTACCGGTAGATCAGGGGTGCCCAAAAGGTAGATTGGGATCTACCAGTAAAGGCTATGCAGGTAGACCACATGATATGCCCTAAAAATATATAGGCTATAATTAAACTTGATTTATTGACAACAAGAAGGGCCTGTCAACTCCCTTTGTGGCTTCTAAAATAGGCAAACCCCCAATGCAATGCGTTGTTTTTGAGAGTCAGTAGCATTACAAAGAAGCCAGAAAACCTACCACTTCCATACAGAATGGGTAGACTACTTTTTTCCCACACTATTTCCATATTTTTTACCCTGCTATTTAAATTTGTTTGACTTATATGTAACGCCAGTGCCTCTATTCCAAAGCCCGCTCAGGTAAAGTTTTGTGGGTGGCTAGATCATGTTGAGCTGGTCATTTTAAAAGTAGATCTCAGGTCACAAAAATGTGGGCAGTAGATCTTCTATTTTGTCTGAATGTTCAGCCCAGAATAGGGTCATCGGTCATATGGTCAGTAAACACCATTTCTAGCTAGCTAGAAGATCTCTTAGTTAACTTCATTGACAGTGAATGTTGTCTAATCTGTTTTACATTTAATCTTTACAGATTTACTGGCTGTGACCTCAAACAGACACACTGTAAAGTTGTGGCTTCAGCTCTCAGCTCTAATTCTTCGCATCTAAGAGAACTGGTCCTCAGTGGGACAAAACTGGACCATTCATCCATGGAGCTGAATGTGGTCTAATCTGTTTGATTTTACATTTCATCTTTACAGACTTGCTGGCTGTGACCTCAACAAGACAGACTGTGAAGTTGTGGCTTCAGCTCTCAGCTCTAATCCTTCACATCTAAAAGAACTGGACCTCAGTGGGACCAAACTGGACCATTCATCCATGGAGCTGATCTTTGCTGGACTAAAGAGTCCACATTGTAGACTGCAGGTCTTAAGGTCAGACTAATTTACCACCATTATTTGTATTAGTTTAGTTTTACTATTTATTATGTGATTATAACATGAATACTGTGGTGAGACTTTATTTGAAGAGTGTGAATAAGGTTCACATCATAGTAACCCACACTGACCAGAATAATGATAAGGTAATATAAGATGTTAGCAGGGGCTGCAAGACAGGCTGGATTCCTCATGCACCTGTTGGTTTAATGTGTTTCTATGGTTTATTTTTTACCTATGTTAAACAAGTGCAAAACAGGTGCTGCTTTTCTAGACTGACTGTTCATTTTGCCATATGTTGGGAGTTAATAATTGCTTCTCTGCTGATGCACGAGCCATGAGGACGTATTTTGTGAGCTTGTAGATCTGCCATTTCCACTATCTGTACCAGGCCTATTTGTATTCAAATGTTTAAAAAACATATTCAAATATTTTTACATTTTTGCAAGATATATAATTATATATATTTTTTTAAATAGCAGATCTACAAGCTCACCCTTAATTTGATGTGTATTAGAGCTGGGATACCTGACCAAAAACCCGTGGGACTGATCGGTACCCGTGGGTTTGGGCTCGGGACCAGGCCCGGTTGAAGGACATTTGAAGCCATGGGCAATGTACCTATGATGCCTCTGAAAGGCTAAATAACAACACAGAGAGACTATATCTTTGAGACTAAAATGAAATAACAAATTGACTTCAAAATGAAATAATCATCACTTTACTTCACAGCTACAGTAAGTGTCTAAATGGGGAGGATTAAGAAAGTCTGACAAGTGAACATTATAAATCTCGTCTGTCTTCTCACGCAACGCCTTTCTTCTCCCTATCTCTTGGTTATTGACTGATGATGAAAAAACAAAACAAAAGACAAAAGAATCAGTGCCTACTAACTGGCTACAGTTCTATTTACAGTATTAAAACAAGCAAGCAAGGCAGTGACTATCTCTCTCTGCTCCATTCAGCACTGGGGACAGCGCCCAGCCCCACACACACACACACACACACACACACACACACACACACACACACACACACACACACACACACACACACACACACACACACACACACACACACACACACACACACACACACGCACACACACACACACACACATCCTATGCATGATGAAATAACTGTTTTACTCACCCCCTTAGAAGTGGACCTTTCTTGCCGTGGCTGCAGCAAAGTCTTCTATAATTCTGGAGTATTCCAAATCGCGAGCTATTTCTTGCTCAATAGCTATTTCTGCTAGTCCATTGAGACGGTCTTGAGACATGCTTGACCTCATGTAGTTCTTCAGGAGCTTCAATTTGGAAAAGCTTCTCTCGGCAGAGGCCACGGTTACTGGCACAGTCAACAGTATGCGCAGGGCAACACTAAGGTTTGGATACATGTCCAAGACGCTTTTCTCGTAAAGGTAACACAACATGCCAAATGGAGAATTAGGCTTGTTTTGGGGATAGCTGTTAGCAATTAGGGCTCTATTATGATCCAGGTCTTATGCCTTATGCCTTAACTTCTTTGCCTTTTTTTGCTATTTTGAAGAAGAAAAAAAAAATACTTCAAATGCTGATCTACATCTGCACGTTGTGAGCTTGCAGATCAGCTATTTGAAATATTTAAAAAAAAATGTCTATATAGTAAAAAAAGGCAAAGAAGTTAAGGCATAAGGCATAAGACCTGGATCATAATAGAGCCCAGTCTTCTTATCTTAAGGCACATGTCCTGCGCATCGATGTCCCCCATTTCCTCAGCAAAA
This sequence comes from Nannobrachium achirus, assembly GCF_963921795.1. Taxonomy (NCBI): domain Eukaryota; kingdom Metazoa; phylum Chordata; class Actinopteri; order Myctophiformes; family Myctophidae; genus Nannobrachium; species Nannobrachium achirus. The sequence goes on along the minus strand of NC_137821.1, from coordinate 58,096,106 downwards.
CGTTTACACCTCTCAGGCTCTGAAAATCGCTCTCTGATGCTGGACAGAGCCTTGTCAATCAGGGGGAGAAATATATCAAGCTTGTAGTTTTCTTCAGGTGTAATTGGTGGGCGATCATCTTTACCCTAATAATCAAATAGAGCCCTTTTTTCCCACTGTGGCCTTTTCAGCAATCGCTTGTGCGTCTGTGCGCGCATTCATGATCCCGTTCTCTCTAAAATCTTCGAGAAATAGTATGACAGCACGGATTTCGTTTAGAAGGGCTTCCATGCTGACTGTGGGACTTTGTAGTTGTTTGCTCACTTTATTTAATTGAAACAAAATGTCATGACACACCACAACGCTCACGATAAATGGCACCGTTATTATTTCTTTTGATAGGCTTTTGGCCACTGTTGCCGTTACACCATCTTTGTGCTGGAGTGCATAGTCTTCCAGCGCTCCCAGTGCTATGTGAACCTCTTCTAGGTGGTAACGCAACACCTTTACGCTCTCTATATGTGATTCCCAGCGGGTGTCTGAGAGGGCTTTTACAGTCTGCCAGAATCAGTCACGTTTTCCTTCAGTATTGCCCAGCGAGGAGGGGAAGAGTTAAAGAGGTTGTATATTCTTTGAAGGATTCCAAAAAAAGTGACAGCCTGCACAGAGGACTTGGCAGCATCACAAACAACTAAGTTTAATGTGTGGCTGCCACAAGGCATGTAGTGTGCTTTTTTGTTGAGATAGAGGATTTGTTTTTGCACTCCTTGATTCTTGTCTTTCATGTTGCTGTCATAACTTTGGCCCCTGCAGTCACTGATGTCGAGACCCAGTGGTTATGTCACGTCTCTCGATTCTTTGCAAGTGCTCGCTCTTAGCCATCAGCTCCACCTGTCCTAAAGAATGACCATTGGAGGGCTCGTACAGTTTGTCTGATGTCCCATGAAAGGCCATGTTGCATTCAGATAAATGGCAGATGATGGAGATAATTCTGCACAGCACTTCTCTCCAGTACTTTTTTTTCTCTCTCTATTAGATCCATGTGTTGCCAGTCCACAGTCTTCATAGTAGCCATGGCAATCATTCCATACAACGGGTGTGTGCTTTTGATTGCTCGTGAGCTTTTAGAATATCCCCAACATGTTTCCATCCATCATATCCCTTATTTGACAGACTGATGTCACGTTTCCCGAAGAGCAAGCAACAAAAACAGAAAACCCTATCCTCAGATTTTGAGTACATTAGCCATGTTCTCTTTATTTTTTCTCCATTCTTGAGTGTAATGAAATAGTAACTTTTGTTAAATCAGCGAGGAGGGGACTCAGTATTTTGTGGGAAACTATAGTCCATAATTTGCACTGGGCCTCTTTTAACGAGCTCTGTCCTGACAGAGTCAGTGATTTGTTTTGGACACAATGCGGGGTCATCAGATAGAGATAAAATGACAGGGTCATCAGAGTCTGACTCTGACCCACCCAGTGCTGCTGCTGCAGTCTCTGTCTCACTGTCACTCTTTTTCACCCTCGCCCTCCATGGGCTCAATATCTTCATCATCTTCAACATCATCATCATTTTCACTCACGTCTTTGGGCTGTGTTCCAGATGCAGAATTTTCCAGATGCAGAAACTTGCAGGACGCATTTTAATGATTAATGGTTGGACGTCAATTCGGGACGGACAAAAAGCTGTTGGTCACGTTACTTTTTCGCATTTAAAAATTATTTATTAACACAACATTTTGAAAATGATTTATTGTATTTTTTTCAATTTTCCCAAAGAATTATCAAAAATAAATGAAAAAAGTTATTGAAAAAACATTGCCTGCTGACGTATTAGGAGGGTAATATGAGTCAACAGATAAAATATAATAGGTATTTTTTAATGAATCTATCACGGTTAAAATTGAGTTTGAAGTTAAAATGGGTGTGTATGGGGAGAGGGCCTGATAACATTTACATCAAATATATAAATATTGAATCAAGCAAATTAAAAACTGTTCCGGGTGTTCAAAAAGGCCTGATTAGACGATAAAATGTCCAAAAGTTTTTTTGAAAGTGAAATATCCCTTTAAGCTATTAGGCTTAATTAAAGCTTTTCATACTGTAGGTGGGCAGTGGGCACTGACTTCCATGCTGTTTTGGTTGAGTTGTAATGTTTGTCTGAAGCCTGTTGTTAAACCAATAGAATTATTTATTGGTTTAACACACACACACACACACACACGCACGCACGCACGCACGCACGCACGCACGCACGCACGCACGCACGCACGCACGCACACACACACACACACACACACACACACACACACACACACACACACACACACACACACACACACACACACACACACACACAGTCCACATAATAAACTGCAGGACAACTGAAGTCCAATGTTGTCATCATGAGTCATTCTACAATGAAAATGGATCATACCAAATGAAAAATGGGCCATACCATTAGTGACTAAGCTCATATTAACAACAAGCCTGGTCATTGTTAACACATTGGATACCATCTAACTCAAATTATTATGGAAATGCAGTCATGGATACCATTCACTTACACTTTATTTTGAAGAGCCCCGGAAGCGTTGTTCGTGTGCACGTGTGTGTACTCGTCGCATACGGCATTATTTTCACCTTATTCAGAGATACAGCCGTTTTTATGTTACAGTGTAGAATAGGAGTCAATGAATAATGCATTTTTCAGTGATGGTCAAGGAAAATGTAAATATTTCTTATTTAATAAACACATTTTGCTGTTTTCAAAAAACATCTTCTCAAAAACGATTCCCGAATTGTTGTATAGGTTTCCATCTGACAAGTAATGGGAGTTCTAAAAGCACCCGAAAGTACAGTTTTTGACATGTTCAATTTTTACTGGGTTGTTGTTAATAGCCCTCATAACACGTACACCTTGAATCAAGATGAGATGTAATTTTTCTTTTCAGTGTTTAGTGATGGCACGTTTCACTTCAAGAATCTGGCAACACTGGAGTCTCTGTATCTGCACCATTGACTCCAATGTATTTCACAGAACTTCCGGTGCAGTTTTTGGCGCATTATTGGAAATCACACCACAGAACCAGGCAAACCCCGCCCACGGAAGCTTTTGATTGGCTGAATCGGAGCTCGCTTCTTTTGCACCGTGCGGAGGTGCCGGGTGGTACGAGCGGCTCCGCCTGGAGCTGTGGTGTGATTTCCAATTGCGCATCAAGGCTTTCTGTCCAGCCACTAGGCGGCAGAGTCCTGCAACGGGCCGGGTATCCGTGGGTACCCGACGGAAACCCGCGTGGAAAACGGGCGGAATATATAATGTTATTAATTCGCGGGGATGGGCGGTGAGCGACTAAACATTAGCGGGTGACATTTTATTGTGAAAATCAGACAACTGTTTCTGCCTAAACAGCGTCACTGGAGCGCACACATTGAGCAGCAGGACAGAACCACGACAGCATACATCATATATTGATAGCATACTTATGACATGCATCACACACTCTCTCTGATGATGCGCGCAGAATTCCTGCTCACGCCACTGAGTGGAAGAGGTTAGACAGGCAGGGGAGGACGCTGAAGGCTTTATCCAGTGTAGCTCAGACTTCCATGCTGTTTTGGTTGAGTTGTAATGTTTGTCTGAAGCCTGTTGTTAAACCAATAGAGTTATTTATTGTGTGATTAAGAACACCTGACTTCAACTTCACCTTCAAATTAACTGCTAATCCCAGAGTTTCACCTTGTTGCCTCCCACACATACTGTATGTCATCATTTCCCTCATCAAGTTAGATATTTTTCTCATTTGTATAAATTGGTTCTCTGTCTCCTTTCAGGTGTGGTTATATTTGAGGTTATATTTATGTAGAAGTATAGAACATTCTAAAGATCTATCTAAGTTTACCATAAAATGTCCTAATACCCTTAGTAGCTCTAGTACACACACACACACACACACACACACACACACACACACACACACACACACACACACACACACACACACACACACACACACACACACACACACACACACACACAGTCCACATTGTAAACTGCAGGACAACTGAAGTCCGGTGTTGTGATGAGCTATTCTACAATGAAAATGGATCATACCAAATGAGAAATGGGACATACCATTAGTGACCAAGCTCATATTAACAAGCCGGTTCATTGTTAACACATTGGACGCCATCTAACTCAAATTATTATGGATATGCAGTGCCACCATTCACGTACACTTTATTTTGAAGAGCCTCGGAAGCTTCGTTGCTTGTGCACGTGTACTCTGACGATTTCAGGAAGGCGTTTAGTTTGTTTACAAACGGTCCCGAAACTAAAATCCTAACCTGCGGCAGACCTTCACGGCCCAGTGTATGGGTGAAAAAGAGCGTATCTCGCCCTCCTCTGCGTTATTTTCACCTTATTCATAGATACAGCCGTTTTTATGTGACAGCATAGAATAGGAGTCAATGGATAATGGATTTTTCAGTGATGTTCAAGGAAAATGTAAATATTTCTTCTTTAATAAACACATTTTGCTGTTTTCAAAAACATCTTCTCAAAAACTAAATGTTGTCAACATCTGACAAGTAATGGGAGTTCTAAAAGCACCCGAAATTACACTTTTTGACATGCTGGGCTGCACCTCTAAATATAAATGAATTTCCCCCAAACTTTGTATAGACACTGTAACAAAATGCAACATGGAACAGTTCTCAATTTTAACGTTACATTTTTGCATTGCATTTTGATGCACCCTAATGTGGGACAATGGCAAAACAAAATTCCGATGGAGGACTGTGGAAAACTATTTGGGGCCAAAGGGTGGCACTAGATGAAAGGTTGTGGGGTCACTTCATCAGTAGGGATAATTCTCCAGGGAGCATCAATGTGCTCCATAAGTTTCATGACAATCCTCACATTAGATTTTCACACATCATGTTGTGCCAGTGACCATTTTTACCTAATATTGTCACTAGAAAAAAGACTATTTGAACAATAAAATCAGTTGGGGTCATCCTCTTGCATGATATATATGTTATGTAAATATATATATATATATATATATATATATATATATATATATATATATATATATATATATATATATATATATATATATATATATATGTTATTATATGATGTTTATGTAAGCTCTCAACGTGTGACATATTGTGACCTTGTAGATCTGCTAATTTGGCTAAATGTATATGTTGGAATGGGAGCGCGGGCGTACAATTTCTTTTTATCCATTTATCCACAGTGCCAGGATGAAATGACTAGCAATAGTATTAGAAAGGATAAAGATATCATAATAACAAGGTTTCCGTTTCAAAATCAAAAGGGAGGACATCTATTAAGACCAGACCATGTGTAGGTTATTAAGAAATAATATTGTAGTGCCTAGCAGTGCCTTGTCCCTAGCAAAGTTTCCTGCAAGTTTCCGCGTCTGGAAAATAGACGATCTGCAAGCTCACATCGCATCGCGGTGCGACACATTGTGAGTTTGTAGATCAGCCACTTTCGGCACGCAAGACGTCATATTACGAAGTATAAGTCAAGGTTTAACTTGGGAGATGTGTGTGTGTGTGTGTGTGTGTGTGTGTGTGTGTGTGTGTGTGTGTGTGTGTGTGTGTGTGTGTGTGTGTGTGTGTGTGTGTGTGTGTGTGTGTGTGTGTGTGTGTGTGTGTTGGACTATCACCAGTTTTTCCCCCGAGAAAGCCTGTTGACGCGAGGTTAGCGTTGGACGGACGAGGCGATTCCACACAGTGCAGTGGCGCAAAATAGACATGCAAGGGACAGTAGCGGGGAACACTGCACCGTGCTACAAGCTCCCTTCGGCCGCACGCCACGTCCAATCAAACCATAACAACACTGTCAACCCATTTACCAGCTCGGTGTTTGCTGTTTGGGACATGCTCCGTGCTTACTGCTGAAGTCTCCGACCCATGCCTGCTGCATTAGCACGAGCACACACAGGGCCAGACAGTGCCACACACACCAGGAGCTGTGCGCTGCGTGCATCATCACATGTCAGTGCATGACTATACAGTATATCAACATTATGATTGACCCAAATTGAAGCCTGACCACCAATTTAGCCTTGCTGAATTATCAACTTGGGGGCTTCAGCAACAGCTCACACACACACACACACACACACACACACACACACACACACACACACACACACACACACACACACACACACACACACACTCTTACACAAAGCAGCCTGTATAATGCTGTGCATATATATTTGCGACCGTCAGGGAGCAGTTTACTATGAAAACCTCCACCGGCCGTCCGTCCGTCCGTCCGTCACACGTCACACCTTTGCCCTGCTCATATCTCCGCATCAGTATGACATCACACCACATGTGTACACAAACCTTTGTGTACGTTGCTGTGGCAACAGTCTGTTGTTGCTGGTCTGTTAGTGTACGTTAGCAACCACCTTAGCAACCATGGTTTTACCCTAGCAACCAACTGTTTTACCCTAGCAACCAACTGTTTACCATAGCAACCATGTTTTTTTACCCTAGCAACCAACTGTTTACCATAGCAACCAGATACGCAGAGCAGGGATCTCCATATATGGGCATAAACAGGTGACATCACACTGATGTCAGATACTCAGAGCAGGGGTTTCTCCATAATATATGGGCATAAAAGGGATTCTGTTAGGGATCTCCATATATGGGCATACAAGGGATTCTGTTAGGGATCTCCATATATGGGCAATTTGGGCATACAAGGGATTCTGTTAGGGATCTCCATATATGGGCATACAAGGGATTCTGTTAGGGATCTCCATATATGGGCATAAAAGGGATTCTGTTAGGGATCTCCATATATGGGCATAAAAGGGATTCTGTTAGGGATCTCCATATATGGGCATAAAAGGGATTATGTTAGGGATCTCCATATATGGGCATAAAAGGGATTCTGTTAGCTGTTAGTGATCTCCATATATGGGCATAAAAGGGATTCTGTTAGGGATCTCCATATATGGGCATAAAAGGGATTCTGTTAGCTGTTAGTGATCTCCATATATGGGCATAAAAGGGATGCTGTTAGGGATCTCCATATATGGGCATAAAAGGGATTCTGTTA